>NW_028123882.1:600000-820943 GCF_965194805.1 Balaenoptera borealis
CAGAATAGGGCCTGAAGCAATCCTGCGCTTTTGCGGCCAGCTCCCAAGAAAGCGAGTTGAAAAATGGAGCTCAGGGGCACTGCAATTCACAAACCTGCAGACTTAGAAATGATAACTCTCGTCCACAAATATATTGAGGGAAGGCAACGAAGAGGATTTGAAAGCAAGGCAGAATTGCAGGAAACAGATTTCAGGAGGTAGATTCGAATCGCCTTTAAAGCACAGGAAAAGCGGCAAAACCTCGACAATGATGCCCTTGGCCAAAAAGGGCGTATGCGTTTTTACCTGAATATATTCAGGAAAAAACGCATACGCCCTTTTTGGCCAACCAAGCAACCTGGAAAGGCAAATCAGCGCTACAAAGAAGTCTCGCTTCCCATCGATCAAAAGGGCCAGGCTGAATAAAGTGTCAAAACCAGAAATGCAGGACAGGCCATGGAGAAATGGGAGCCTTGCTACGCTGATGGGCGGGATGGAAATTGCCAACAGCCACTCTGGAGAAGTGTACGGTGTGTCCTGAAACATCTAAAAAACTCAGCTTACAGAGCATAGGGCAATTCCACTCATGGGCGTATAAATTGGGAAAACTAAAAATCAGCAAGACAGAGGCACACCAAAGTTTAGGACTGCTCTGTTGACAAGAACCTCCACTTTGTTACACATTAAATATCCCAGGAAAGACAAGAATGGATAAAGAAGTTGTGGTCCTTATGTACAATGGAATATCACTCAGCCATGAAATCAACGTCATAAGGCTAGGAGCAGCATGATGAGTGGATTTGGGTTCGACGATTCTAAGTGAAATAAGTCACACAGAAAAAGACACTTATCATAAGATATCACTTATAGAGGGAATGTAAAAACCGCTACCCTTGAACTGAATTACATAACAGGTCAGAGTCACACGTTTAGAAAACACACTAGGGCTGCTTAACGGGAAAGGTGAGGTGGGGTGATGCATAAAACAAGGGTTTCAAATTAGCTCAGATAGCGTTCCATAAACCCAATATGTAATAAACAAGACCTACTCCTTCCTCAGTGAACTGGACTCAACAAACCCTATTCACCGCCCAAGAATATATCTGACTAGTAAGAATCTTAAAACCTATGTATTTATATATCTCTGTAAGTGAGTGAAGTGGGTGAAAACGGCATAAACACAGCAGTGAAAAGCAGCTAAACCCCATTATACAAATCAATTACTTTTAAAAACCCGTGAAACAACGACAGTGAAAGAGAGAGAAATTCTGACAAAATTCGTTCAGGGGCTGTGATGCAACCTGGATTGACCATATGTAGACCCACAGATGGATGAGACATAAGGGTGGACACTCTTAGGGCTGAGAGGTTTGGTGAGGTTGGGTGAGCAAACGCAGACCCTTTAAAGTAATACTGCGTGGAACCCATCCCATGGGTCCCAAATCTCCAGGTTCAAGGGCATCTTCCTACATCGAAAACATGCATGAGAAACCCCGAAGATGGTACACCGTGTGATCGGGAAAAGTTTCTAAAACGCACCTCATTTCTCATCTCCTTGTGCTCCGGTTCGCCATTCCAGCCGCTATACTAGCAATCTCCCTGCTTGGAGAATCAGCACCTTTTACCTCTTGTTCCGTACAGGTTGCAATTTGTCCTGAGGATGAACGGGAAGAGGGGGAACCAATGAGAGACTAGCTTTAGGTGTTGGGACAGGCACAGGTCACTCTATTTTCCCATCAGGAAGAAGAATTAACCTCAGGCTCAGCTTGCCGCCCGGAGCCAGAATAGGGCCTGAAGCAATCCTGCGCTTTTGCAGCCAGCTCCCAAGAAAGCGAGTTGAAAAATGGAGCTCAGGGGCACTGCAATTCACAAACCTGCAGACTTAGAAATGATAACTCTCGTCCACAAATATACTGAGGGAAGGCAACGAAGAGGATTTGAAAGCAAGGCAGAATTGCAGGAAACAGATTTCAGGAGGTAGATTCGAATCGCCTTTAAAGCACAGGAAAAGCGGCAAAACCTCGACAATGATGCCCTTGGCCAAAAAGGGCGTATGCGTTTTTTCCTGAATATATTCAGGAAAAAACGCATACGCCCTTTTTGGCCAACCAAGCAACCTGGAAAGGCAAATCAGCGCTACAAAGAAGTCTCGCTTCCCATCGGTCAAAAGGGCCAGGCTGAATAAAGTGTCAAAACCAGAAATGCAGGACAGGCCATGGAGAAATGGGAGCCTTGCTACGCTGATGGGCCGGATGGAAATTGCCAACAGCCACTCTGGAGAAGTGTACGGTGTGTCCTGAAACATCTAAAAACTCAGCTTAGAGAGCATAGGGCACTTCCACTCATGGGCGTATGAACTGGGACAACTAAAAATCAGCAAGACACAGGCACCCCAAAGTTTAGGGCTGCTCTGTTGACAAGAACCTCCACTTTGTTACACCTTAAATATCCCAGGAAAGACAAGAATGGATAAAGAAGTTGTGGTCCTTATGTACAATGGAATATCACTCAGCCATGAAATCAACGTCATAAGGCTAGGAACAGCATGATAAGTGGATTTGGGTACGACGATTCTAAGTGAAATAAGTCACACAGAAAAAGACACTTATCATAAGATATCACTTATAGAGGGAATGTAAAAACCGCTACCCTTGAACTGAATTACATAACAGGTCAGAGTCACACGTTTAGAAAACACACTAGGGCTGCTTAACGGGAAAGGTGAGGTGGGGTGATGCATAAAACAAGGGTTTCAAATTAGCTCAGATAGCGTTCCATAAACCCAATATGTAATAGACAAGACCTACTCCTTCCTCAGTGAACTGGACTCAACACCCCCTATTCACTGCCCAAGAATATATCTGACTAGTAAGAATCTTAAAACCTATGTATTTATATCTCTCTGTAAGTGAGTGAAGTGGGTGAAAAGCGGCATAAACACAGCAGTGAAAGCAGCTAAACCCCATTATACAAATCAATTAGTTTTAAAAACCCGTGAAACAAAGACAGTGAAAGAGAGAGAAATTCTGACAAAATTCGTTCAGGGGCTGTGATGCAACCTAGATTGACCATATGTAGACCCACAGATGGATGAGACATAAGGGTGGACACTCTTGGGGCTGAGAGGTTTGGTGAGGTTGGGTGAGCAAATGCAGACCCTTTAAAGTCATACTGCGGGGTACCCATACCATGGGTCCCAAATCTCCAGGTTCAAGGGCATCGTCATACATCGAAAACATGCATGAGAAACCCAGAAGATGGTACACCGTGTGATCGGGAAAGGTTTCTAAAACGCACCTCATTTCTCATCTCCTTGTGCTCCGGTTCGCCATTCCAGCCGCTATACTAGCAATCTCCCTGCTTGGAGAATCAGCACCTTTAACCTCCTGTTCCATACAGGTTGCAATTTGCCCTGAGGATGAACGGGAAGAGGGGGAACCAATGAGAGACTAGCTCTAGGTGTTGGGACAGGCACAGGTCACTCTATTTTCCCATCAGGAAGAAGAATTAACCACAGGCTCAGCTTGCCGCCCGGAGCCAGAATAGGGCCTGAAGCAATCCTGCGCTTTTGCGGCCAGCTCCCAAGAAAGCGAGTTGAAAAATGGAGCTCAGGGGCACTGCAATTCACAAACCTGCAGACTTAGAAATGATAACTCTCATCCACAAATATATTGAGGGAAGGCACCGAAGAGGATTTGAAAGCAAGGCAGAATTGCAGGAAACAGATTTCAGGAGGTAGATTCGAATCGCCTTTAAAGCACAGGAAAAGCGGCAAAACCTCGACAATGATGCCCTTGGCCAAAATGGCGTATGCGTTTTTTCCTGAATATATTCAGGAAAAAACGCATACGCCCTTTTTGGCCAACCAAGCAACCTGGAAAGGCAAATCAGCGCTACAAAGAAGTCTCGCTTCCCATCGGTCAAAACGGCCAGGCTGAATAAAGTGTCAAAACCAGAAATGCAGGACAGGCCATGGAGAAATGGGAGCCTTGCTACGCTGATGGGCGGGATGGAAATTGCCAACAGCCACTCTGGAGAAGTGTACGGTGTGTCCTGAAACATCTAAAAAACTCAGCTTAGAGAGCATAGGGCACTTCCACTCATGGGCGTATAAATTGGGACAACTAAAAATCAGAAAGACAAAGGCACCCCAAAGTTTAGGGCTGCTCTGTTGACAAAAACCTCCAGTTCGTTACACCTTAAATATCCCAGGAAAGACAAGAATGGATAAAGAAGTTGTGGTCCTTATGTACAATAGAATATCACTCAGCCATGAAATCAACGTCATAAGGCTAGTAGCAGCATGATGCGTGGATTTAGGTACGACGATTCTAAGTGAAATAAGTCACACAGAAAAAGACACTTATCATAAGATATCACTTATAGAGGGAATGTAAAAACCGCTACCCTTGAACTGAATTACATAACAGGTCAGAATCACACGTATAGATATCACACTATGGCTGCTTAAAGGGAAAGGTGAGGTGGGGTGATGCATAAAACAAGGGCTTCAAATTAGCTCAAATACCGTTCCGTAAACCCAATATGTAATAGACAAGACGTACTCCTTCCTCAGTGAACTGGACTCAACACCCCCTATTCTCCGCACAAGAATATATCTGACTAGTAAGAATCGTAAAACCTATGTATAGATATCTGTCTGTAAGTGAGTCAAGTGGGTGTAAAGCGGCATAAACGCAGCAGTGAAAATCAGCTAGACCCCATTATAAAAATAAATTACTTTTAAAAACCCATGAAACAAAGACAGTGAAAGAGAGAGAAATTCGTTCACAGTTCGTTCAGGGGCAGTGAAGCAACCTGGATCGACCATATCAAGACCCACAGCTGGATTAGATATAAGGCTGGACACTCTTGGGGCTGAGAGGTTTAGTGAGGTTGGGTGAGCAAAGGCCTACCCTTTAAAATAATAGTGCGTGGTACCCATTCAATGGGTCCCAAATCTCCAGGTTCAAGGGAATCTTCTTACAGCGAAAAAATGCATGGGAAACCCAGGGGATGGTATACAGTGTGATGGAGAAAGGTTTCTGAAACGCACCTCATTTCTCATCTCCTTGTGCTCGAGTTCGCCATTTCAGCCGCTTTACTAACAATCTCCCCACTTGGAGAATCAGCACCTTTAACCTCCTGTTTCGTACAGGTTGCAGTTTGTCCTGAGGATGAATGGGATGAGGGGCAACCCATGAGAGGCTAGCTCTAGGTGTTCGGACAGGTATAGGTCACTCTAATTATCCATCACAAGAAGAATTAACAACAGGCTCAGCCTGCCCCACGGAACCAGAATAGGGCCTTAAGCAATCCTGCGGTTTTGCGGCCAGCTTCCAAAAAAGCGAGTTGAAAAATGGAGTTCAGGGGCACTGCAATTCACAATCCTTTAGAGTTATAAATGTTAACTCTCGTCCAAAAATATACTGAAGGAAGGCAACGAAGAGGATTTCAAAGCAAGGCTGAATTGCCGGAAATTTATATAGTTCATATGTTAAGTGTTTATATACATTTAACATACATTAGCCTATTTAGGTTAGCCCCATAATCCTAATTTTTCCATCCTTCCACCATTCATTTTCGTTAACCATTAGTTTGTTTTATACGTCTGGGAGTGTCTTTTTCTGTGGATGTATGTTCATTGGTAGCAATCTTAGGATAACTTGTATAAATGATATCATAGGATATTTGTCATTCCCTTTTCACTTACTTTACCTAATATGATTATTTCTAGGCTCATTTTTAATCCTGAAAACGGCACTCTTCGTTTTCTTCCCGAGGCTACTATTCCATTCTGTACATATACCACTTCTTCTTTGTCAATTCATCTGTTTATGGACCTTTTTTTTGCTTCCATGTCTTGGCTATTTCAATATTGCTGCAGTGCACATTTGCCTGCCTCTGTCTTTCCGATTCTGGTGGTCTTAGATTATAGGCCCAAAAGGTGCCCTGCCACATCATCTGGTAGCTCAATTTTTACCTTATAAAGCAGCTCCATTCAGTTTTTGTTAGTGCTGTTACCACTTTACATCCCACCAGCTGCTAGAAGGTACAGAGTTCTCTAAAACCCCTTCAGCATTTATAGTTTGTAGACGTTTTGCTGATGGTCATTTGACTGGTGTGAGCTGAAACCTTTTTGGAGGTTGGATTTGCATGTGGCTAATAATTCCTTATACTGAGCTTTAGGCATGTCCTTTTTTTCTTTTCCTCTTTTTTTTTTTTTTAGAGTGAGTACAACTTCTCTCTTCATATTGACTTCTTGAAAAATTGGTCATGTGTTGAATTTTCTTGCCTATTCCGTACCCCAGGGCATTTTTTGAGGGGAGGTGTCATTTACAGCCCTGCAGTCCTTGTGACTATTAGGCAACCATTAGCACTGGGTTTAAAGCTGCTGTTGTGAGAAACAGCCACAAGGCGGCAGCATTATTACGTTCTCAACCCTTGTTACTAGGGCAACAGAGTCTTCCTGGAGGTAGTGTTCCGAGGTTGTATATTAGAGAGGAATGTGCGGGAACAAGCCCCCAGATTTAAGGAGGTAGATACGAATCGCCTTTAGAGCACATGAAAGCGGCAAAACGTCGACAATGATGCACTTGGCCAAAAAGGGCGTATGCGTTTTTTCCTGAATATATTCAGGAAAAAAAACATACGCCCTTTTTGGCCAACCAAGCAATCCGGAAATGCAAATCAGCCCTACAAAGATGTCTCACTTGCAACGGGTCAAAGGGGCCAACCTAAAAAAGTGTAGAAACCAGAAATGCAGGACAGGCCAGGGAGAAAAGGGAGCCTTGTTACGCTGATGGGCGGGATGTAAATTGCTAACGGCTACTCTGGAGAAGTGTATGGTGTTTCCAAAATCATCTAAAAAACACAGCTAGAGAGCATAGGGCACTTCCACTCGTGGGCGTATAAAATGGGAAAACTAAAAATCGACAAGACACAGGCACCCCAAAACTTAGGGCTGCTCTGTCTACAAGAACCTCCACTTCAGTACAACTTAAATATGCCAGAAAAGAGAAAAATGGATAAAGAAGTTGTGGTACTTATGTACAACGGGATATCACTCAGCCATGAAATCAGTGACATAAGGCTAGTAGCTGCAGGATGAGTGGATTTAGGTACGATGATTCTAAGTGAAATAAGTCACACAGAAAAAGACACTTATCATAAGATATCACTTATAGAGGGAAAGTAAAAATCGCTACACATGACCTGATTTACAAAACAGAACAGAGTCACACATTTCGAAATCACACTATGGCTGCTGAACGGGAAAGATGAGGTGGGATGAGGCATAAAACAATGGTTTTCTATTAGCACAGACACCGTTCCATAAACCAAATATGTTGCAGACAAGACCTACTCCTTGCTCAGTGAACCTGGCACAACATCCCCTATTCACCGCACAAGAATATATCTGACTAGTAAGAATCTTAAAACCTATGTATTGATATCTGTCTGTAACTTAATCAAGTGGGTGTAAAGCAGCATAAACACAGCAGTGAAAATCAGCCAAACCCCATTATAAACATAAATTACAAAAAAAAAAACCAACAAAGAGTGAAAGAGAGAGAAATTCGTACAAACTTCGTTCAGGGGCAGTGAAGAAACCTGGATTGACCATATCTAGACCCACAGCTGGATTAGACATAAGGCTGGACACTCTTGGGGCTGAGAGGATTGGTGAGGTTGGGTGAGCAAACGCAGACGCTTTAAAGTAATACTGCGTGATACCCATTCTATGGGTCCCAAATCTCCAGGTTCAAGGGAATCTTCCTACAGCGAAAAAATGCATGGGAAACCCAGTGGATGGTATACAGTGTGATCGGGACACGTTTCTGAAACGCAGGTCATTTCTCATCTCCTGGTGCTCGGGTTCGCCATTCCAGCCGCTTGACTAACAATCTCCCCGCTTGGAGAATCAGCACCTTTAACCTCCTGTTTTGTACAGGTTGCAATTTGTCCTGAGGATGAACGGAAAGAGGGGCAACCCATGAGAGGCTAGCTCTAGGTGTTGGGACAGGCACAGGTCACCGTAATTTCCCATCAGGAAGAAGAATTAACCACAGGCTCAGCCTGCCGCCTGGAGCCAGAAAAGGGCCTGAAGCAATCCTGCGCTTTTGCGGCCAGCTCCCAAGAAAGCGAGTTGAAAAATGGAGCTCAGGGGCACTGCAATTCACAAACCTGCAGACTTAGAAATGATAACTCTCATCCACAAATATATTGAGGGAAGGCAACGAAGAGGATTTGAAAGCAAGGCAGAATTGCAGGAAACAGATTTCAGGAGGTAGATTCGAATCGCTTTTAAAGCACAGGAAAAGCGGCAAAACCTCGACAATGATGCCCTTGGCCAAAAAGGGCGTATGCGTTTTTTCCTGAATATATGGGTTCCATGGCATGGGATGGGTTCCAAGCAACCTAGAAAGGCAAATCAGCGCTACAAAGAAATCTCGCTTCCCATCGGTCAAAAGGGCCATGCTGAATAAAGTGTCAAAACCAGAAATGCAGGACAGGCCATGGAGAAATGGGAGCCTTGCTACGCTGATGGGCGGGATGTAAATTGCCAACAGCCACTCTGGAGAAGTGTACGGTGTGACCTGAAACATCTAAAAAACTCAGCTTAGATTGCATAGGGCACTTCCTCTCATGGGCGTATAAATTGGGAAAACTAAAAATCAGCAAGACACAGGCAACCCAAAGTTTTGGGCTGCTCTGTTGACAAAAACCTCCACTTCGTTACACCTTAAATATCCCAGGAAAGACAAGAATGGATAAAGAAGTTGTGGTCCTTATGTACAATGGAATATCACTCAGCCATGAAATCAACGTCATAAGGCTAGGAGCAGCATGATGAGTGGATTTGGGTACGACGATTCTAAGTGAAATATGTCACACAGAAAAAGACACTTATCATAAGATATCACTTATAGAGGGAATGTAAAAAACGCTACGCTTGAACTGAATTACATAACAGGTCAGAGTCACACGTTTAGAAAACACACTATGGCTTCTTAACGGGAAAGGTGAGGTGGGGTGATGCATAAAACAAGGGTTTCAAATTAGCTCAGATAGAGTTCCATAAACCCAATATGTAATAGACAAGACCTACTCCTTCCTCAGTGAACTGGACTCAACACCCCCTATTCACCGCCCAAGAATATATCTGACTAGTAAGAATCTTAAAACCTATGTATTTATATCTCTCTGTAAGTGAGTGAAGTGGGTGAAAAGCGGCATAACCACAGCAGTGAAAAGCAGTTAAACCCCATTATACAAATCAATTACTTTTAAAAACCCGTGAAACAAACACAGTGAAAGAGAGAGAAATTCTGACAAAATTCGTTCAGGGGCTGTGATGCAACCTGGATTGACCATATGTAGACCCACAGATGGATGAGACATAAGGGTGGACACTCTTGGGGCTGAGAGGTTTGGTGAGGTTGGGTGAGCAAACGCAGACGCTTTAAAGTAATACTGCGTGGAACCCATCCAATGGGTCCCAAATCTCCAGGTTCAAGGGCATCTTCCTACATCGAAAACATGCATGAGAAACCCAGAAGATGGTACACCGTGTGATCGGGAAAGGTTTCTAAAACGCACCTCATTTCTCATCTCCGTGTGCTCCGGTTCGCCATTCCAGCCGCTATACTAGCAATCTCCCTGCTTGGAGAATCAGCACCTTTAACCTCCTGTTCCATACCGGTTGCAATTTGTCCTGAGGATGAACGGGAAGAGGGGGAACCTAAGAGAGTATCTCTAGGTGTTGGGACAGGCAGAGGTCACTCTATTTTCCCATCAGGAAGAAGAATTAACCACAGGCTCAGCCTGCCGCCCGGAGCCAGAATAGGGCCTGAAGCAATCCTGCGCTTTTGCGGCCAGCTCCCAAGAAAGCGAGTTGAAAAATGGAGCTCAGGGACACTGCAATTCACAAACCTGCAGACTTAGAAATGATAACTCTCATCCACAAATATATTGAGGGAAGGCAACGAAGAGGATTTGAAAGCAAGGCAGAATTGCAGGAAACAGATTTCAGGAGGTAGATTCGAATCGCCTTTAAAGCACAGGAAAAGCGGCAAAACCTGGACAATGATGCCCTTGGCCAAAAAGGGCGTATGCGTTTTTTCCTGAATATATTCAGGAAAAAACGCATACGCCCTTTTTGGCCAACCAAGCAACCTGGAAAGGCAAAACAGCGCTACAAAGAAGTCTAGCTTCCCATCGGTCAAAAGGGCCAGGCTGAATAAAGTGTCAAAACCAGAAATGCAGGACAGACCATGGAGAAATGGGAGCCTTGCTACGCTGATGGGCGGGATGGAAATTGCCAACAGCCACTCTGGAGAAGTGTACGGTGTGTCCTGAAACATCTATAAAACTCAGCTTAGAGAGCATAGGGCACTTCCACTCACGGGCGTATGAATTGGGAAAACTAAAAATCAGCAAGACACAGGCACCCCAAAGTTTAAGGCTGCTCTGTTGACAAGAACCTCCACTTTGTTACACCTAATATATCCCAGGAAAGAGAAGAATGGATAAAGAAGTTGTGGTCCTTTTGTACAATGGAATATCACTCAGCCATGAAATCAACGTCATAAGGCTAGTAGCAGCATGATGAGTGGATTTGGGTACGACGATTCTAAGTGAAATAAGTCACACAGAAAAAGACACTTATCATAAGATATCACTTATAGAGGGAATGTAAAAACCGCTACCCTTGAACTGAATTACATAGCAGGTCAGAGTCACACGTTTAGAAAAACTCACTATGGCTGCTTAACGGGAAAGGTGAGGTGGGGTGATGCATAAAACAAGGGTTTCAAATTAGCTCAGATAGCGTTCCATAAACCCAATATGTAATAGACAAGACCTACTCCTTCCTCAGCGAACTGGACTCAACACCCCCTATTCACCGCCCAAGAATATATCTGACTAGTAAGAATCTTAAAAGCTATGTATTGATATCTCTCTGTAAGTGAGTCAAGTGGGTGAAAAGCGGCATAAACACAGCAGTGAAAAGCAGCTAAACCCCATTATACAAATCAATTACTTTTAAAAACCCGTGAAACAAAGACAGTGAAAGAGAGAGAAATTCTGACAAAATTCGTTCAGGGTCTGTGATGCAATCTGGATTGACCATATGTAGACCCACAGATGGATGAGACATAAGGGTGGATACTCTTGGGGCTGAGAGGTTTGGTGAGGTTGGGTGAGCAAACGCAGACCCTTTAAAGTAATACTGTGTGGTACCCATCCCATGGGTCCCAAATCTCCAGGTTCAAGGGCATCTTCCTACATCGAAAACATGCATGAGAAACCCAGAAGATGGTACACCGTGTGATCGGGAAAGGTTTCTAAAATGCACCTCATTTCTCATCTCCTTGTGCTCCGGTTCGCCATTCCAGCTGCTATACTGGCAATCTCCCTGCTTGGAGAATCAGCACCTTTAACCTCCTGTTCCGTACAGGTTGCAATTTGTCCTGAGGATGAACGGGAAGAGGGGGAACCAATGAGAGACTAGCTCTAGGTGTTGGGACAGGCACAGGTCACTCTATTTTCCCATCAGGAAGAAGAATTAACCTCAGGCTCAGCTTGCCGCCCGGAGCCAGAATAGGGCCTGAAGCAATCCTGCGCTTTTGCGGCCAGCTCCCAAGAAAGCGAGTTGAAAAATGGAGCTCAGGGGCACTGCAATTCACAAACCTGCAGACTTAGAAATGATAACTCTCGTCCACAAATATATTGAGGGAAGGCAACGAAGAGGATTTGAAAGCAAGGCAGAATTGCAGGAAACAGATTTCAGGAGGTAGATTCGAATCGCCTTTAAAGCACAGGAAAAGCGGCAAAACCTCGACAATGATGCCCTTGGCCAAAAAGGGCGTATGCGTTTTTTCCTGAATATATTCAGGAAAAAACGCATACGCCCTTTTTGGCCAACCAAGCAACCTGGAAAGGCAAATCAGCGCTACAAAGAAGTCTCGCTTCCCATCGATCAAAAGGGCCAGGCTGAATAAAGTGTCAAAACCAGAAATGCAGGACAGGCCATGGAGAAATGGGAGCCTTGCTACGCTGATGGGCGGGATGTAAATTGCCAACAGCCACTCTGGAGAAGTGTACGGTGTGTCCTGAAACATCTAAAAAACTCAGCTTACAGAGCATAGGGCAATTCCACTCATGGGCGTATAAATTGGGAAAACTAAAAATCAGCAAGACAGAGGCACACCAAAGTTTAGGACTGCTCTGTTGACAAGAACCCCCACTTTGTTACACATTAAATATCCCAGGAAAGACAAGAATGGATAAAGAAGTTGTGATCCTTATGTACAATGGAATATCACTCAGCCATGAAATCAACGTCATAAGGCTAGGAGCAGCATGATGAGTGGATTTGGGTTCGACGATTCTAAGTGAAATAAGTCACACAGAAAAAGACACTTATCATAAGATATCACTTATAGAGGGAATGTAAAAACCGCTACCCTTGAACTGAATTACATAACAGGTCAGAGTCACACGTTTAGAAAACACACTAGGGCTGCTTAACGGGAAAGGTGAGGTGGGGTGATGCATAAAACAAGGGTTTCAAATTAGCTCAGATAGCGTTCCATAAACCCAATATGTAATAAACAAGACCTACTCCTTCCTCAGTGAACTGGACTCAACAAACCCTATTCACCGCCCAAGAATATATCTGACTAGTAAGAATCTTAAAACCTATGTATTTATATATCTCTGTAAGTGAGTGAAGTGGGTGAAAACGGCATAAACACAGCAGTGAAAAGCAGCTAAACCCCATTATACAAATCAATTACTTTTAAAAACCCGTGAAACAACAACAGTGAAAGAGAGAGAAATTCTGACAAAATTCGTTCAGGGGCTGTGATGCAACCTGGATTGACCATATGTAGACCCACAGATGGATGAGACATAAGGGTGGACACTCTTAGGGCTGAGAGGTTTGGTGAGGTTGGGTGAGCAAACGCAGACCCTTTAAAGTAATACTGCGTGGAACCCATCCCATGGGTCCCAAATCTCCAGGTTCAAGGGCATCTTCCTACATCGAAAACATGCATGAGAAACCCCGAAGATGGTACACCGTGTGATCGGGAAAAGTTTCTAAAACGCACCTCATTTCTCATCTCCTTGTTCTCCGGTTCGCCATTCCAGCCGCTATACTAGCAATCTCCCTGCTTGGAGAATCAGCACCTTTTACCTCTTGTTCCGTACAGGTTGCAATTTGTCCTGAGGATGAACGGGAAGAGGGGGAACCAATGAGAGACTAGCTTTAGGTGTTGGGACAGGCACAGGTCACTCTATTTTCCCATCAGGAAGAAGAATTAACCTCAGGCTCAGCTTGCCGCCCGGAGCCAGAATAGGGCCTGAAGCAATCCTGCGCTTTTGCAGCCAGCTCCCAAGAAAGCGAGTTGAAAAATGGAGCTCAGGGGCACTGCAATTCACAAACCTGCAGACTTAGAAATGATAACTCTCGTCCACAAATATACTGAGGGAAGGCAACGAAGAGGATTTGAAAGCAAGGCAGAATTGCAGGAAACAGATTTCAGGAGGTAGATTCGAATCGCCTTTAAAGCACAGGAAAAGCGGCAAAACCTCGACAATGATGCCCTTGGCCAAAAAGGGCGTATGCGTTTTTTCCTGAATATATTCAGGAAAAAACGCATACGCCCTTTTTGGCCAACCAAGCAACCTGGAAAGGCAAATCAGCGCTACAAAGAAGTCTCGCTTCCCATCGGTCAAAAGGGCCAGGCTGAATAAAGTGTCAAAACCAGAAATGCAGGACAGGCCATGGAGAAATGGGAGCCTTGCTACGCTGATGGGCCGGATGGAAATTGCCAACAGCCACTCTGGAGAAGTGTACGGTGTGTCCTGAAACATCTAAAAACTCAGCTTAGAGAGCATAGGGCACTTCCACTCATGGGCGTATGAATTGGGACAACTAAAAATCAGCAAGACACAGGCACCCCAAAGTTTAGGGCTGCTCTGTTGACAAGAACCTCCACTTTGTTACACCTTAAATATCCCAGGAAAGACAAGAATGGATAAAGAAGTTGTGGTCCTTATGTACAATGGAATATCACTCAGCCATGAAATCAACGTCATAAAGCTAGTAACAGCATGATGAATGGATTTGGGTACGACGATTCTAAGTGAAATAAGTCACACAGAAAAAGACACTTATCATAAGATATCACTTATAGAGGGAATGTAAAAACCGCTACCCTTGAACTGAATTACATAACAGGTCAGAGTCACACGTTTAGAAAACACACTATGGCTGCTTAACGGGAAAGGTGAGGTGGGGTGATGCATAAAACAAGGGTTTCAAATTAGCTCAGATAGCGTTCCATAAACCCAATATGTAATAGACAAGACCTACTCCTTCCTCAGTGAACTGGACTCAACACGCCCTATTCATCGCCCAAGAATATATCTGACTAGTAAGAATCTTAAAACCTATGTATTTATATCTCTCTGTAAGTGAGTGAAGTGGGTGAAAAGCGGCATAACCACAGCAGTGAAAAGCAGCTAAACCCCATTATACAAATCAATTACTTTTAAAAACCCGTGAAACAACGACAGTGAAAGAGAGAGAAATTCTGACCAAATTCGTTCAGGGGCTGTGATGCAACCTGGATTGACCATATGTAGACCCACAGATGGATGAGACATAAGGGTGGACACTCTTAGGGCTGAGAGGTTTGGTGAGGTTGGGTGAGCAAACGCAGACCCTTTAAAGTCATACTGCGTGGAACCCATCCCATGGGTCCCAAATCTCCAGGTTCAAGGGCATCTTCCTACATCGAAAACATGCATGAGAAACCCCGAAGATGGTACACCGTGTGATCGGGAAAAGTTTCTAAAACGCACCTCATTTCTCATCTCCTTGTGCTCCGGTTCGCCATTCCAGCCGCT
This sequence comes from Balaenoptera borealis, assembly GCF_965194805.1. Taxonomy (NCBI): domain Eukaryota; kingdom Metazoa; phylum Chordata; class Mammalia; order Artiodactyla; family Balaenopteridae; genus Balaenoptera; species Balaenoptera borealis. Next base: position 614,905 of record NW_028123882.1, read on the forward strand.
ATACTAGCAATCTCCCTGCTTGGAGAATCAGCACCTTTTACCTCTTGTTCCGTACAGGTTGCAATTTGTCCTGAGGATGAACGGGAAGAGGGGGAACCAATGAGAGACTAGCTTTAGGTGTTGGGACAGGCACAGGTCACTCTATTTTCCCATCAGGAAGAAGAATTAACCTCAGGCTCAGCTTGCCGCCCGGAGCCAGAATAGGGCCTGAAGCAATCCTGCGCTTTTGCAGCCAGCTCCCAAGAAAGCGAGTTGAAAAATGGAGCTCAGGGGCACTGCGATTCACAAACCTGCAGACTTAGAAATGATAACTCTCGTCCACAAATATACTGAGGGAAGGCAACGAAGAGGATTTGAAAGCAAGGCAGAATTGCAGGAAACAGATTTCAGGAGGTAGATTCGAATCGCCTTTAAAGCACAGGAAAAGCGGCAAAACCTCGACAATGATGCCCTTGGCCAAAAAGGGCGTATGCGTTTTTTCCTGAATATATTCAGGAAAAAACGCATACGCCCTTTTTGGCCAACCAAGCAACCTGGAAAGGCAAATCAGCGCTACAAAGAAGTCTCGCTTCCCATCGGTCAAAAGGGCCAGGCTGAATAAAGTGTCAAAACCAGAAATGCAGGACAGGCCATGGAGAAATGGGAGCCTTGCTACGCTGATGGGCGGGATGGAAATTGCCAACAGCCACTCTGGAGAAGTGTACGGTGTGTCCTGAAACATCTATAAAACTCAGCTTAGAGAGCATAGGGCACTTCCACTCACGGGCGTATGAATTGGGAAAACTAAAAATCAGCAAGACACAGGCACCCCAAAGTTTAAGGCTGCTCTGTTGACAAGAACCTCCACTTTGTTACACCTAATATATCCCAGGAAAGAGAAGAATGGATAAAGAAGTTGTGGTCCTTTTGTACAATGGAATATCACTCAGCCATGAAATCAACGTCATAAGGCTAGTAGCAGCATGATGAGTGGATTTGGGTACGACGATTCTAAGTGAAATAAGTCACACAGAAAAAGACACTTATCATAAGATATCACTTATAGAGGGAATGTAAAAACCGCTACCCTTGAACTGAATTACATAGCAGGTCAGAGTCACACGTTTAGAAAAACTCACTATGGCTGCTTAACGGGAAAGGTGAGGTGGGGTGATGCATAAAACAAGGGTTTCAAATTAGCTCAGATAGCGTTCCATAAACCCAATATGTAATAGACAAGACCTACTCCTTCCTCAGCGAACTGGACTCAACACCCCCTATTCACCGCCCAAGAATATATCTGACTAGTAAGAATCTTAAAACCTATGTATTGATATGTCTCTGTAAGTGAGTCAAGTGGGTGAAAAGCGGCATAAACACAGCAGTGAAAAGCAGCTAAACCCCATTATACAAATCAATTACTTTTAAAAACCCGTGAAACAACGACAGTGAAAGAGAGAGAAATTCTGACCAAATTCGTTCAGGGGCTGTGATGCAACCTGGATTGACCATATGTAGACCCACAGATGGATGAGAAATAAGGGTGGACACTCTTAGGGCTGAGAGGTTTGGTGAGGTTGGGTGAGCAAACGCAGACCCTTTAAAGTCATACTGCGTGGAACCCATCCCATGGGTCCCAAATCTCCAGGTTCAAGGGCATCTTCCTACATCGAAAACATGCATGAGAAACCCCGAAGATGGTACACCGTGTGATCGGGAAAAGTTTCTAAAACGCACCTCATTTCTCATCTCCTTGTGCTCCGGTTCGCCATTCCAGCCGCTATACTAGCAATCTCCCTGCTTGGAGAATCAGCACCTTTTACCTCTTGTTCCGTACAGGTTGCAATTTGTCCTGAGGATGAACGGGAAGAGGGGGAACCAATGAGAGACTAGCTTTAGGTGTTGGGACAGGCACAGGTCACTCTATTTTCCCATCAGGAAGAAGAATTAACCTCAGGCTCAGCTTGCCGCCCGTAGCCAGAATAGGGCCTGAAGCAATCCTGCGCTTTTGCAGCCAGCTCCCAAGAAAGCGAGTTGAAAAATGGAGCTCAGGGGCACTGCGATTCACAAACCTGCAGACTTAGAAATGATAACTCTCGTCCACAAATATACTGAGGGAAGGCAACGAAGAGGATTTGAAAGCAAGGCAGAATTGCAGGAAACAGATTTCAGGAGGTAGATTCGAATCGCCTTTAAAGCACAGGAAAAGCGGCAAAACCTCGACAATGATGCCCTTGGCCAAAAAGGGCGTATGCGTTTTTTCCTGAATATATTCAGGAAAAAACGCATACGCCCTTTTTGGCCAACCAAGCAACCTGGAAAGGCAAATCAGCGCTACAAAGAAGTCTCGCTTCCCATCGGTCAAAAGGGCCAGGCTGAATAAAGTGTCAAAACCAGAAATGCAGGACAGGCCATGGAGAAATGGGAGCCTTGCTACGCTGATGGGCGGGATGGAAATTGCCAACAGCCACTCTGGAGAAGTGTACGGTGTGTCCTGAAACATCTATAAAACTCAGCTTAGAGAGCATAGGGCACTTCCACTCACGGGCGTATGAATTGGGAAAACTAAAAATCAGCAAGACACAGGCACCCCAAAGTTTAAGGCTGCTCTGTTGACAAGAACCTCCACTTTGTTACACCTAATATATCCCAGGAAAGAGAAGAATGGATAAAGAAGTTGTGGTCCTTTTGTACAATGGAATATCACTCAGCCATGAAATCAACGTCATAAGGCTAGTAGCAGCATGATGAATGGATTTGGGTACGACGATTCTAAGTGAAATAAGTCACACAGAAAAAGACACTTATCATAAGATATCACTTATAGAGGGAATGTAAAAACCGCTACCCTTGAACTGAATTACATAACAGGTCAGAGTCACACGTTTAGAAAACACACTATGGCTGCTTAACGGGAAAGGTGAGGTGGGGTGATGCATAAAACAAGGGTTTCAAATTAGCTCAGATAGCGTTCCATAAACCCAATATGTAATAGACAAGACCTACTCCTTCCTCAGTGAACTGGACTCAACACGCCCTATTCATCGCCCAAGAATATATCTGACTAGTAAGAATCTTAAAACCTATGTATTTATATCTCTCTGTAAGTGAGTGAAGTGGGTGAAAAGCGGCATAACCACAGCAGTGAAAAGCAGCTAAACCCCATTATACAAATCAATTACTTTTAAAAACCCGTGAAACAACGACAGTGAAAGAGAGAGAAATTCTGACAAAATTCGTTCAGGGGCTGTGATGCAACCTGGATTGACCATATGTAGACCCACAGATGGATGAGACATAAGGGTGGACACTCTTAGGGCTGAGAGGTTTGGTGAGGTTGGGTGAGCAAACGCAGACCCTTTAAAGTCATACTGCGTGGAACCCATCCCATGGGTCCCAAATCTCCAGGTTCAAGGGCATCTTCCTACATCGAAAACATGCATGAGAAACCCCGAAGATGGTACACCGTGTGATCGGGAAAAGTTTCTAAAACGCACCTCATTTCTCATCTCCTTGTGCTCCGGTTCGCCATTCCAGCCGCTATACTAGCAATCTCCCTGCTTGGAGAATCAGCACCTTTTACCTCTTGTTCCGTACAGGTTGCAATTTGTCCTGAGGATGAACGGGAAGAGGGGGAACCAATGAGAGACTAGCTTTAGGTGTTGGGACAGGCACAGGTCACTCTATTTTCCCATCAGGAAGAAGAATTAACCTCAGGCTCAGCTTGCCGCCCGGAGCCAGAATAGGGCCTGAAGCAATCCTGCGCTTTTGCAGCCAGCTCCCAAGAAAGCGAGTTGAAAAATGGAGCTCAGGGGCACTGCGATTCACAAACCTGCAGACTTAGAAATGATAACTCTCGTCCACAAATATACTGAGGGAAGGCAACGAAGAGGATTTGAAAGCAAGGCAGAATTGCAGGAAACAGATTTCAGGAGGTAGATTCGAATCGCCTTTAAAGCACAGGAAAAGCGGCAAAACCTCGACAATGATGCCCTTGGCCAAAAAGGGCGTATGCGTTTTTTCCTGAATATATTCAGGAAAAAACGCATACGCCCTTTTTGGCCAACCAAGCAACCTGGAAAGGCAAATCAGCGCTACAAAGAAGTCTCGCTTCCCATCGGTCAAAAGGGCCAGGCTGAATAAAGTGTCAAAACCAGAAATGCAGGACAGGCCATGGAGAAATGGGAGCCTTGCTACGCTGATGGGCGGGATGGAAATTCCCAACAGCCACTCTGGAGAAGTGTACGGTGTGTCCTGAAACATCTAAAAAACTCAGCTTACAGAGCATAGGGCACTTCCACTCATGGGCGTATAAATTGGGAAAACTAAACATCAGCAAGACACAGGCACCCCAAAGTTTAGGGCTGCTCTGTTGACAAGAACCTCCACTTTGTTACACCTTAAATATCCCAGGAAAGACAAGAATGGATAAAGAAGTTGTGGTCCTTATGTACAATGGAATATCACTCAGCCATGAAATCAACGTCATAAGGCTAGGAGCAGCATGATGAGTGGATTTGGGTACGACGATTCTAAGTGAAATATGTCACAGAGAAAAAGACACTTATCATAAGATATCACTGATAGAGGGAATGTAAAAACCGCTACCCTTGAACTGAATTACATAACAGGTCAGAGTCACACGTTTAGAAAACACACTAGGGCTGCTTAACGGGAAAGGTGAGGTGGGGTGATGCATAAAACAAGGGTTTCAAATAAGCTCAGATAGCGTTCCATAAACCCAATATGTAATAGACAAGACCTACTCCTTCCTCTGTGAACTGGACTCAGCACGCCCTATTCATCGCCCAAGAATATATCTGACTAGTAAGAATCTTAAAACCTATGTATTTACATCTCTCTGTAAGTGAGTGAAGTGGGTGAAAAGCGGCATAACCACAGCAGTGAAAAGCAGCTAGACCCCATTATACAAATCAACTACTTTTAAAAACCCGTGAAACAAAGACAGTGAAAGAGAGAGAAATTCTGACAAAATTCGTTCAGGGGCTGTGATGCAACCTGGACTGACCATATGTAGACCCACAGATGGATGAGACATAAGGGTGGACACTCTTGGGGCTGAGAGGTTTGGTGAGGTTGGGTGAGCAAACGCAGACCCTTTAAAGTAATACTGTGTGGTACCCATCCCATGGGTCCCAAATCTCCAGGTTCAAGGGCATCTTCCTACATCGAAAACATGCATGAGAAACCCAGAAGATGGTACACCGTGTGATCGGGAAAGGTTTCTAAAACGCACCTCATTTCTCATCTCCTTGTGCTCCGGTTCGCCATTCCAGCCGCTATACTAGCAATCTCCCTGCTTGGAGAATCAGCACCTTTAACCTCCTGTTCCGTACAGGTTGCAATTTGTCCTGAGGATGAACGGGAAGAGGGGGAACCAATGAGAGACTAGCTCTAGGTGTTGGGACAGGCACAGGTCACTCTATTTTCCCATCAGGAAGAAGAATTAACCTCAGGCTCAGCTTGCCGCCCGGAGCCAGAATAGGGCCTGAAGGAATCTTGCGCTTTTGCGGCCAGCTCCCAAGAAAGCGAGTTGAAAAATGGAGCTCAGGGGCACTGCAATTCACAAACCTGCAGACTTAGAAATGATAACTCTCGTCCACAAATATATTGAGGGAAGGCAACGAAGAGGATTTGAAAGCAAGGCAGAATTGCAGGAAACAGATTTCAGGAGGTAGATTCGAATCGCCTTTAAAGCACAGGAAAAGCGGCAAAACCTCGACAATGATGCCCTTGGCCAAAAAGGGCGTATGCGTTTTTTCCTGAATATATTCAGGAAAAAACGCATACGCCCTTTTTGGCCAACCAAGCAACCTGGAAAGGCAAATCAGCGCTACAAAGAAGTCTCGCTTCCCATCGGTCAAAAGGGCCAGGCTGAATAAAGTGTCAAAACCAGAAATGCAGGACAGGCCATGGAGAAATGGGAGACTTGCTACGCTGATGGGCGGGATGGAAATTGCCAACAGCCACTCTGGAGAAGTGTACGGTGTGTCCTGAAACATCTAAAAAACTCAGCTTACAGAGCATAGGGCACTTCCACTCATGGGCGTATAAATTGGGAAAACTAAAAATCAGCAAGACACAGGCACCCCAAAGTTTAGGGCTGCTCTGTTGACAAGAACCTCCACTTTGTTACACCTTAAATATCCCAGGAAAGACAAGAATGGATAAAGAAGTTGTGGTCCTTATGTACAATGGAATATCACTCAGCCATGAAATCAACGTCATAAGGCTAGGAGCAGCATGATGAGTGGATTTGGGTACGACGATTCTAAGTGAAATATGTCACAGAGAAAAAGACACTTATCATAAGATATCACTGATAGAGGGAATGTAAAAACCGCTACCCTTGAACTGAATTACATAACAGGTCAGAGTCACACGTTTAGAAAACACACTAGGGCTGCTTAACGGGAAAGGTGAGGTGGGGTGATGCATAAAACAAGGGTTTCAAATTAGCTCAGATAGCGTTCCATAAACCCAATATGTAATAGACAAGACCTACTCCTTCCTCTGTGAACTGGACTCAGCACGCCCTATTCATCGCCCAAGAATATATCTGACTAGTAAGAATCTTAAAACCTATGTATTTATATCTCTCTGTAAGTGAGTGAAGTGGGTGAAAAGCGGCATAACCACAGCAGTGAAAAGCAGCTAAACCCCATTATACAAATCAACTACTTTTAAAAACCCGTGAAACAAAGACAGTGAAAGAGAGAGAAATTCTGACAAAATTCGTTCAGGGGCTGTGATGCAACCTGGATTGACCATATGTAGACCCACAGATGGATGAGACATAAGGGTGGACACTCTTGGGGCTGAGAGGTTTGGTGAGGTTGGGTGAGCAAACGCAGACCCTTTAAAGTCATACTGCGGGGTACCCATACCATGGGTCCCAAATCTCCAGGTTCAAGGGCATCGTCATACATCGAAAACATGCATGAGAAACCCAGAAGATGGTACACCGTGTGATCGGGAAAGGTTTCTAAAACGCACCTCATTTCTCATCAATTTGTGCTCCGGTTAGCCATTCCAGCCGCTATACTAGCAATCTCCCTGCTTGGAGAATCAGCACCTTTAACCTCCTGTTCCGTACAGGTTGCAATTTGTCCTGAGGATGAACGGGAAGAGGGGGAACCAATGAGAGACTAGCTCTAGGTGTTGGGACAGGCACAGGTCACTCTATTTTCCCATCAGGAAGAAGAATTAACCTCAGGCTCAGCTTGCCGCCCGGAGCCAGAATAGGGCCTGAAGCAATCCTGCGCTTTTGCGGCCAGCTCCCAAGAAAGCGAGTTGAAAAATGGAGCTCAGGGGCACTGCAATTCACAAACCTGCAGACTTAGAAATGATAACTCTCGTCCACAAATATATTGAGGGAAGGCAACGAAGAGGATTTGAAAGCAAGGCAGAATTGCAGGAAACAGATTTCAGGAGGTAGATTCGAATCGCCTTTAAAGCACAGGAAAAGCGGCAAAACCTCGACAATGATGCCCTTGGCCAAAAAGGGCGTATGCGTTTTTTCCTGAATATATTCAGGAAAAAACGCATACGCCCTTTTTGGCCAACCAAGCAACCTGGAAAGGCAAATCAGCGCTACAAAGAAGTCTCGCTTCCCATCGGTCAAAAGGGCCAGGCTGAATAAAGTGTCAAAACCAGAAATGCAGGACAGGCCATGGAGAAATGGGAGCCTTGCTACGCTGATGGGCGGGATGGAAATTCCCAACAGCCACTCTGGAGAAGTGTACGGTGTGTCCTGAAACATCTAAAAAACTCAGCTTACAGAGCATAGGGCACTTCCACTCATGGGCGTATAAATTGGGAAAACTAAACATCAGCAAGACACAGGCACCCCAAAGTTTAGGGCTGCTCTGTTGACAAGAACCTCCACTTTGTTACACCTTAAATATCCCAGGAAAGACAAGAATGGATAAAGAAGTTGTGGTCCTTATGTACAATGGAATATCACTCAGCCATGAAATCAACGTCATAAGGCTAGGAGCAGCATGATGAGTGGATTTGGGTACGACGATTCTAAGTGAAATAAGTCACACAGAAAAAGACACTTATCATAAGATATCACTTATAGAGGGAATGTAAAAACCGCTACCCTTGAACTGAATTACATAACAGGTCAGAGTCACACGTTTAGAAAACACACTAGGGCTGCTTAACGGGAAAGGTGAGGTGGGGTGATGCATAAAACAAGGGTTTCAAATTAGCTCAGATAGCGTTCCATAAACCCAATATGTAATAGACAAGACCTACTCCTTCCTCTGTGAACTGGACTCAGCACGCCCTATTCATCGCCCAAGAATATATCTGACTAGTAAGAATCTTAAAACCTATGTATTTATATCTCTCTGTAAGTGAGTGAAGTGGGTGAAAAGCGGCATAACCACAGCAGTGAAAAGCAGCTAAACCCCATTATACAAATCAACTACTTTTAAAAACCCGTGAAACAAAGACAGTGAAAGAGAGAGAAATTCTGACAAAATTCGTTCAGGGGCTGTGATGCAACCTGGATTGACCATATGTAGACCCACAGATGGATGAGACATAAGGGTGGACACTCTTGGGGCTGAGAGGTTTGGTGAGGTTGGGTGAGCAAACGCAGACCCTTTAAAGTCATACTGCGGGGTACCCATACCATGGGTCCCAAATCTCCAGGTTCAAGGGCATCGTCATACATCGAAAACATGCATGAGAAACCCAGAAGATGGTACACCGTGTGATCGGGAAAGGTTTCTAAAACGCACCTCATTTCTCATCAATTTGTGCTCCGGTTAGCCATTCCAGCCGCTATACTAGCAATCTCCCTGCTTGGAGAATCAGCACCTTTAACCTCCTGTTCCGTACAGGTTGCAATTTGTCCTGAGGATGAACGGGAAGAGGGGGAACCAATGAGAGACTAGCTCTAGGTGTTGGGACAGGCACAGGTCACTCTATTTTCCCATCAGGAAGAAGAATTAACCTCAGGCTCAGCTTGCCGCCCGGAGCCAGAATAGGGCCTGAAGCAATCCTGCGCTTTTGCGGCCAGCTCCCAAGAAAGCGAGTTGAAAAATGGAGCTCAGGGGCACTGCAATTCACAAACCTGCAGACTTAGAAATGATAACTCTCGTCCACAAATATATTGAGGGAAGGCAACGAAGAGGATTTGAAAGCAAGGCAGAATTGCAGGAAACAGATTTCAGGAGGTAGATTCGAATCGCCTTTAAAGCACAGGAAAAGCGGCAAAACCTCGACAATGATGCCCTTGGCCAAAAAGGGCGTATGCGTTTTTTCCTGAATATATTCAGGAAAAAACGCATACGCCCTTTTTGGCCAACCAAGCAACCTGGAAAGGCAAATCAGCGCTACAAAGAAGTCTCGCTTCCCATCGGTCAAAAGGGCCAGGCTGAATAAAGTGTCAAAACCAGAAATGCAGGACAGGCCATGGAGAAATGGGAGCCTTGCTACGCTGATGGGCGGGATGGAAATTCCCAACAGCCACTCTGGAGAAGTGTACGGTGTGTCCTGAAACATCTAAAAAACTCAGCTTACAGAGCATAGGGCACTTCCACTCATGGGCGTATAAATTGGGAAAACTAAACATCAGCAAGACACAGGCACCCCAAAGTTTAGGGCTGCTCTGTTGACAAGAACCTCCACTTTGTTACACCTTAAATATCCCAGGAAAGACAAGAATGGATAAAGAAGTTGTGGTCCTTATGTACAATGGAATATCACTCAGCCATGAAATCAACGTCATAAGGCTAGGAGCAGCATGATGAGTGGATTTGGGTACGACGATTCTAAGTGAAATAAGTCACACAGAAAAAGACACTTATCATAAGATATCACTTATAGAGGGAATGTAAAAACCGCTACCCTTGAACTGAATTACATAACAGGTCAGAGTCACACGTTTAGAAAACACACTAGGGCTGCTTAACGGGAAAGGTGAGGTGGGGTGATGCATAAAACAAGGGTTTCAAATTAGCTCAGATAGCGTTCCATAAACCCAATATGTAATAGACAAGACCTACTCCTTCCTCAGTGAACTGAAGTCAACACCCCCTATTCACCGCCCAAGAATATATCTGACTAGTAAGAATCTTAAAACCTATGTATTTATATCTCTCTGTAAGTGAGTGAACTGGGTGAAAAGTGGCATAAACACAGCAGTGAAAAGCAGCTAAACCCCATTATACAAATCAATTACTTTTAAAAACCCGTGAAACAAAGACAGTGAAAGAGAGAAATTCTGACAAAATTCGTTCAGGGGCTGTGATACAACCTGGATTGACCATATGTAGACCGACAGATGGATGAGACATAAGGGTGGACACTCTTGGGGCTGAGAGGTTTGGTGAGGTTGGGTGAGCAAACGCAGACCCTTTAAAGTCATACTGTATAGTACCCATCCCATGAGTCCCAAATCTCCAGGTTCAAGGGCATCTTCCTACATCGAAAACATGCATGAGAAACCCAGAAGATGGTACACCGTGTGATCGGGAAAGGTTTCTAAAACGCACCTCATTTCTCATCTCCTTGTGCTCCGGTTCGCCATTCCAGCTGCTATACTAGCAATCTCCCTGCTTGGAGAATCAGCACCTTTAACCTCCTGTTCCGTACAGGTTGCAATTTGTCCTGAGGATGAACGGGAAGAGGGGGAACCAATGAGAGACTAGCTCTAGGTGTTGGGACAGGCACAGGTCACTCTATTTTCCCATCAGGAAGAAGAATTAACCTCAGGCTCAGCTTGCCGCCCGGAGCCAGAATAGGGCCTGAAGCAATCCTGCGCTTTTGCAGCCAGCTCCCAAGAAAGCGAGTTGAAAAATGGAGCTCAGGGGCACTGCAATTCACAAACCTGCAGACTTAGAAATGATAACTCTCGTCCACAAATATATTGAGGGAAGGCAACAAAGAGGATTTGAAAGCAAGGCAGAATTGCAGGAAACAGATTTCAGGAGGTAGATTCGAATCGCCTTTAAAGCACAGGAAAAGCGGCAAAACCTCGACAATGATGCCCTTGGCCAAAAAGGGCGTATGCGTTTTTTCCTGAATATATTCAGGAAAAAACGCATACGCCCTTTTTGGCCAACCAAGCAACCTGGAAAGGCAAATCAGCGCTACAAAGAAGTCTCGCTTCCCATCGGTCAAAAGGGCCAGGCTGAATAAAGTGTCAAAACCAGAAATGCAGGACAGGCCATGGTGAAATGGGAGCCTTGCTACGCTGATGGGCCGGATGGAAATTGCCAACAGCCACTCTGGAGAAGTGTACGGTGTGTCCTGAAACATCTAAAAAACTCAGCTTACAGAGCATAGGGCACTTCCACTCATGGGCGTATAAATTGGGAAAACTAAAAATCAGCAAGACACAGGCACCCCAAAGTTTAGGGCTGCTCTGTTGACAAGAACCTCCACTTTGTTACACCTTAAATATCCCAGGAAAGACAAGAATGGATAAAGAAGTTGTGGTCCTTATGTACAATGGAATATCACTCAGCCATGAAATCAACGTCATAAGGCTAGGAGCAGCATGATGAGTGGATTTGGGTACGACGATTCTAAGTGAAATAAGTCACACAGAAAAAGACACTTATCATAAGATATCACTGATAGAGGGAATGTAAAAACCGCTACCCTTGAACTGAATTACATAACAGGTCAGAGTCACACGTTTAGAAAACACACTAGGGCTGCTTAACGGGAAAGGTGAGGTGGGGTGATGCATAAAACAAGGGTTTCAAATTAGCTCAGATAGCGTTCCATAAACCCAATATGTAATAGACAAGACCTACTCCTTCCTCTGTGAACTGGACTCAGCACGCCCTATTCATCGCCCAAGAATATATCTGACTAGTAAGAATCTTAAAACCTATGTATTTATATCTCTCTGTAAGTGAGTGAAGTGGGTGAAAAGCGGCATAACCACAGCAGTGAAAAGCAGCTAAACCCCATTATACAAATCAACTACTTTTAAAAACCCGTGAAACAAAGACAGTGAAAGAGAGAGAAATTCTGACAAAATTCGTTCAGGGGCTGTGATGCAACCTGGATTGACCATATGTAGACCCACAGATGGATGAGACATAAGGGTGGACACTCTTGGGGCTGAGAGGTTTGGTGAGGTTGGGTGAGCAAACGCAGACCCTTTAAAGTCATACTGCGGGGTACCCATACCATGGGTCCCAAATCTCCAGGTTCAAGGGCATCGTCATACATCGAAAACATGCATGAGAAACCCAGAAGATGGTACACCGTGTGATCGGGAAAGGTTTCTAAAACGCACCTCATTTCTCATCTCCTTGTGCTCCGGTTCGCCATTCCAGCCGCTATACTAGCAATCTCCCTGCTTGGAGAATCAGCACCTTTAACCTCCTGTTCCGTACAGGTTGCAATTTGTCCTGAGGATGAACGGGAAGAGGGGGAACCAATGAGAGACTAGCTCTAGGTGTTGGGACAGGCACAGGTCACTCTATTTTCCCATCAGGAAGAAGAATTAACCTCAGGCTCAGCTTGCCGCCCGGAGCCAGAATAGGGCCTGAAGCAATCCTGCGCTTTTGCGGCCAGCTCCCAAGAAAGCGAGTTGAAAAATGGAGCTCAGGGGCACTGCAATTCACAAACCTGCAGACTTAGAAATGATAACTCTCGTCCACAAATATATTGAGGGAAGGCAACGAAGAGGATTTGAAAGCAAGGCAGAATTGCAGGAAACAGATTTCAGGAGGTAGATTCGAATCGCCTTTAAAGCACAGGAAAAGCGGCAAAACCTCGACAATGATGCCCTTGGCCAAAAAGGGCGTATGCGGTTTTTCCTGAATATATTCAGGAAAAAACGCATACGCCCTTTTTGGCCAACCAAGCAACCTGGAAAGGCAAATCAGCGCTACAAAGAAGTCTCGCTTCCCATCGGTCAAAAGGGCCAGGCTGAATAAAGTGTCAAAACCAGAAATGCAGGACAGGACATGGAGAAATGGGAGACTTGCTACGCTGATGGGCGGGATGGAAATTGCCAACAGCCACTCTGGAGAAGTGTACGGTGTGTCCTGAAACATCTAAAAAACTCAGCTTAGAGAGCATAGGGCACTTCCACTCATGGGCGTATAAATTGGGAAAACTAAAAATCAGCAAGACACAGGCACCCCAAAGTTTAGGGCTGCTCTGTTGACAAGAACCTCCACTTTGTTACACCTTAAATATCCCAGGAAAGACAAGAATGGATAAAGAAGTTGTGGTCCTTATGTACAATGGAATATCACTCAGCCATGAAATCAACGTCATAAGGCTAGGAGCAGCATGATGAGTGGATTTGGGTACGACGATTCTAAGTGAAATAAGTCACACAGAAAAAGACACTTATCATAAGATATCACTGATAGAGGGAATGTAAAAACCGCTACCCTTGAACTGAATTACATAACAGGTCAGAGTCACACGTTTAGAAAACACACTAGGGCTGCTTAACGGGAAAGGTGAGGTGGGGTGATGCATAAAACAAGGGTTTCAAATAAGCTCAGATAGCGTTCCATAAACCCAATATGTAATAGACAAGACCTACTCCTTCCTCTGTGAACTGGACTCAGCACGCCCTATTCATCGCCCAAGAATATATCTGACTAGTAAGAATCTTAAAACCTATGTATTTATATCTCTCTGTAAGTGAGTGAAGTGGGTGAAAAGCGGCATAACCACAGCAGTGAAAAGCAGCTAAACCCCATTATACAAATCAACTACTTTTAAAAACCCGTGAAACAAAGACAGTGAAAGAGAGAGAAATTCTGACAAAATTCGTTCAGGGGCTGTGATGCAACCTGGATTGACCATATGTAGACCCACAGATGGATGAGACATAAGGGTGGACACTCTTGGGGCTGAGAGGTTTGGTGAGGTTGGGTGAGCAAACGCAGACCCTTTAAAGTCATACTGCGGGGTACCCATACCATGGGTCCCAAATCTCCAGGTTCAAGGGCATCGTCACACATCGAAAACATGCATGAGAAACCCAGAAGATGGTACACCGTGTGATCGGGAAAGGTTTCTAAAACGCACCTCATTTCTCATCAATTTGTGCTCCGGTTAGCCATTCCAGCCGCTATACTAGCAATCTCCCTGCTTGGAGAATCAGCACCTTTAACCTCCTGTTCCGTACAGGTTGCAATTTGTCCTGAGGATGAACGGGAAGAGGGGGAACCAATTAGAGACTAGCTCTAGGTGTTGGGACAGGCACAGGTCACTCTATTTTCCCATCAGGAAGAAGAATTAACCTCAGGCTCAGCTTGCCGCCCGGAGCCAGAATAGGTCCTGAAGCAATCCTGCGCTTTTGCGGCCAGCTCCCAAGAAAGCGAGTTGAAAAATGGAGCTCAGGGGCACTGCAATTCACAAACCTGCAGACTTAGAAATGATAACTCTCGTCCACAAATATATTGAGGGAAGGCAACGAAGAGGATTTGAAAGCAAGGCAGAATTGCAGGAAACAGATTTCAGGAGGTAGATTCGAATCGCCTTTAAAGCACAGGAAAAGCGGCAAAACCTCGACAATGATGCCCTTGGCCAAAAAGGGCGTATGCGTTTTTTCCTGAATATATTCAGGAAAAAACGCATACGCCCTTTTTGGCCAACCAAGCAACCTGGAAAGGCAAATCAGCGCTACAAAGAAGTCTCGCTTCCCATCGGTCAAAAGGGCCAGGCTGAATAAAGTGTCAAAACCAGAAATGCAGGACAGGCCATGGAGAAATGGGAGCCTTGCTACGCTGATGGGCGGGATGGAAATTCCCAACAGCCACTCTGGAGAAGTGTACGGTGTGTCCTGAAACATCTAAAAAACTCAGCTTACAGAGCATAGGGCACTTCCACTCATGGGCGTATAAATTGGGAAAACTAAACATCAGCAAGACACAGGCACCCCAAAGTTTAGGGCTGCTCTGTTGACAAGAACCTCCACTTTGTTACACCTTAAATATCCCAGGAAAGACAAGAATGGATAAAGAAGTTGTGGTCCTTATGTACAATGGAATATCACTCAGCCATGAAATCAACGTCATAAGGCTAGGAGCAGCATGATGAGTGGATTTGGGTACGACGATTCTAAGTGAAATAAGTCACACAGAAAAAGACACTTATCATAAGATATCACTTATAGAGGGAATGTAAAAACCGCTACCCTTGAACTGAATTACATAACAGGTCAGAGTCACACGTTTAGAAAACACACTAGGGCTGCTTAACGGGAAAGGTGAGGTGGGGTGATGCATAAAACAAGGGTTTCAAATTAGCTCAGATAGCGTTCCATAAACCCAATATGTAATAGACAAGACCTACTCCTTCCTCAGTGAACTGGAGTCAACACCCCCTATTCACCGCCCAAGAATATATCTGACTAGTAAGAATCTTAAAACCTATGTATTTATATCTCTCTGTAAGTGAGTGAACTGGGTGAAAAGTGGCATAAACACAGCAGTGAAAAGCAGCTAAACCCCATTATACAAATCAATTACTTTTAAAAACCCGTGAAACAAAGACAGTGAAAGAGAGAAATTCTGACAAAATTCGTTCAGGGGCTGTGATGCAACCTGGATTGACCATATGTAGACCGACAGATGGATGAGACATAAGGGTGGACACTCTTGGGGCTGAGAGGTTTGGTGAGGTTGGGTGAGCAAACGAAGACCCTTTATAGTCATACTGTATAGTACCCATCCCATGGGTCCCAAATCTCCAGGTTCAAGGGCATCTTCCTACATCGAAAACATGCATGAGAAACCCAGAAGATGGTACACCGTGTGATCGGGAAAGGTTTCTAAAACGCACCTCATTTCTCATCTCCTTGTGCTCCGGTTCGCCATTCCAGCTGCTATACTAGCAATCTCCCTGCTTGGAGAATCAGCACCTTTAACCTCCTGTTCCGTACAGGTTGCAATTTGTCCTGAGGATGAACGGGAAGAGGGGGAACCAATGAGAGACTAGCTCTAGGTGTTGGGACAGGCACAGGTCACTCTATTTTCCCATCAGGAAGAAGAATTAACCTCAGGCTCAGCTTGCCGCCCGGAGCCAGAATAGGGCCTGAAGCAATCCTGCGCTTTTGCGGCCAGCTCCCAAGAAAGCGAGTTGAAAAATGGAGCTCAGGGGCACTGCAATTCACAAACCTGCAGACTTAGAAATGATAACTCTCGTCCACAAATATATTGAGGGAAGGCAACGAAGAGGATTTGAAAGCAAGGCAGAATTGCAGGAAACAGATTTCAGGAGGTAGATTCGAATCGCCTTTAAAGCACAGGAAAAGCGGCAAAACCTCGACAATGATGCCCTTGGCCAAAAAGGGCGTATGCGTTTTTTCCTGAATATATTCAGGAAAAAACGCATACGCCCTTTTTGGCCAACCAAGCAACCTGGAAAGGCAAATCAGCGCTACAAAGAAGTCTCGCTTCCCATCGGTCAAAAGGGCCAGGCTGAATAAAGTGTCAAAACCAGAAATGCAGGACAGGCCATGGTGAAATGGGAGCCTTGCTACGCTGATGGGCCGGATGGAAATTGCCAACAGCCACTCTGGAGAAGTGTACGGTGTGTCCTGAAACATCTAAAAAACTCAGCTTACAGAGCATAGGGCACTTCCACTCATGGGCGTATAAATTGGGAAAACTAAAAATCAGCAAGACACAGGCACCCCAAAGTTTAGGGCTGCTCTGTTGACAAGAACCTCCACTTTGTTACACCTTAAATATCCCAGGAAAGACAAGAATGGATAAAGAAGTTGTGGTCCTTATGTACAATGGAATATCACTCAGCCATGAAATCAACGTCATAAGGCTAGGAGCAGCATGATGAGTGGATTTGGGTACGACGATTCTAAGTGAAATAAGTCACACAGAAAAAGACACTTATCATAAGATATCACTTATAGAGGGAATGTAAAAACCGCTACCCTTGAACTGAATTACATAGCAGGTCAGAGTCACACGTTTAGAAAAACTCACTATGGCTGCTTAACGGGAAAGGTGAGGTGGGGTGATGCATAAAACAAGGGTTTCAAATTAGCTCAGATAGCGTTCCATAAACCCAATATGTAATAGACAAGACCTACTCCTTCCTCAGCGAACTGGACTCAACACCCCCTATTCACCGCCCAAGAATATATCTGACTAGTAAGAATCTTAAAAGCTATGTATTGATATCTCTCTGTAAGTGAGTCAAGTGGGTGAAAAGCGGCATAAACACAGCAGTGAAAAGCAGCTAAACCCCATTATACAAATCAATTACTTTTAAAAACCCGTGAAACAAAGACAGTGAAAGAGAGAGAAATTCTGACAAAATTCGTTCAGGGTCTGTGATGCAATCTGGATTGACCATATGTAGACCCACAGATGGATGAGACATAAGGGTGGATACTCTTGGGGCTGAGAGGTTTGGTGAGGTTGGGTGAGCAAACGCAGACCCTTTAAAGTAATACTGTGTGGTACCCATCCCATGGGTCCCAAATCTCCAGGTTCAAGGGCATCTTCCTACATCGAAAACATGCATGAGAAACCCAGAAGATGGTACACCGTGTGATCGGGAAAGGTTTCTAAAACGCACCTCATTTCTCATCTCCTTGTGCTCCGGTTCGCCATTCCAGCTGCTATACTGGCAATCTCCCTGCTTGGAGAATCAGCACCTTTAACCTCCTGTTCCGTACAGGTTGCAATTTGTCCTGAGGATGAACGGGAAGAGGGGGAACCAATGAGAGACTAGCTCTAGGTGTTGGGACAGGCACAGGTCACTCTATTTTCCCATCAGGAAGAAGAATTAACCTCAGGCTCAGCTTGCCGCCCGGAGCCAGAATAGGGCCTGAAGCAATCCTGCGCTTTTGCGGCCAGCTCCCAAGAAAGCGAGTTGAAAAATGGAGCTCAGGGGCACTGCAATTCACAAACCTGCAGACTTAGAAATGATAACTCTCGTCCACAAATATATTGAGGGAAGGCAACGAAGAGGATTTGAAAGCAAGGCAGAATTGCAGGAAACAGATTTCAGGAGGTAGATTCGAATCGCCTTTAAAGCACAGGAAAAGCGGCAAAACCTCGACAATGATGCCCTTGGCCAAAAAGGGCGTATGCGTTTTTTCCTGAATATATTCAGGAAAAAACGCATACGCCCTTTTTGGCCAACCAAGCAACCTGGAAAGGCAAATCAGCGCTACAAAGAAGTCTCGCTTCCCATCGATCAAAAGGGCCAGGCTGAATAAAGTGTCAAAACCAGAAATGCAGGACAGGCCATGGAGAAATGGGAGCCTTGCTACGCTGATGGGCGGGATGTAAATTGCCAACAGCCACTCTGGAGAAGTGTACGGTGTGTCCTGAAACATCTAAAAAGCTCAGCTTACAGAGCATAGGGCAATTCCACTCATGGGCGTATAAATTGGGAAAACTAAAAATCAGCAAGACAGAGGCACACCAAAGTTTAGGACTGCTCTGTTGACAAGAACCTCCACTTTGTTACACATTAAATATCCCAGGAAAGACAAGAATGGATAAAGAAGTTGTGGTCCTTATGTACAATGGAATATCACTCAGCCATGAAATCAACGTCATAAGGCTAGGAGCAGCATGATGAGTGGATTTGGGTTCGACGATTCTAAGTGAAATAAGTCACACAGAAAAAGACACTTATCATAAGATATCACTTATAGAGGGAATGTAAAAACCGCTACCCTTGAACTGAATTACATAACAGGTCAGAGTCACACGTTTAGAAAACACACTAGGGCTGCTTAACGGGAAAGGTGAGGTGGGGTGATGCATAAAACAAGGGTTTCAAATTAGCTCAGATAGCGTTCCATAAACCCAATATGTAATAAACAAGACCTACTCCTTCCTCAGTGAACTGGACTCAACAAACCCTATTCACCGCCCAAGAATATATCTGACTAGTAAGAATCTTAAAACCTATGTATTTATATATCTCTGTAAGTGAGTGAAGTGGGTGAAAACGGCATAAACACAGCAGTGAAAAGCAGCTAAACCCCATTATACAAATCAATTACTTTTAAAAACCCGTGAAACAACGACAGTGAAAGAGAGAGAAATTCTGACAAAATTCGTTCAGGGGCTGTGATGCAACCTGGATTGACCATATGTAGACCCACAGATGGATGAGACATAAGGGTGGACACTCTTAGGGCTGAGAGGTTTGGTGAGGTTGGGTGAGCAAACGCAGACCCTTTAAAGTAATACTGCGTGGAACCCATCCCATGGGTCCCAAATCTCCAGGTTCAAGGGCATCTTCCTACATCGAAAACATGCATGAGAAACCCCGAAGATGGTACACCGTGTGATCGGGAAAAGTTTCTAAAACGCACCTCATTTCTCATCTCCTTGTTCTCCGGTTCGCCATTCCAGCCGCTATACTAGCAATCTCCCTGCTTGGAGAATCAGCACCTTTTACCTCTTGTTCCGTACAGGTTGCAATTTGTCCTGAGGATGAACGGGAAGAGGGGGAACCAATGAGAGACTAGCTTTAGGTGTTGGGACAGGCACAGGTCACTCTATTTTCCCATCAGGAAGAAGAATTAACCTCAGGCTCAGCTTGCCGCCCGGAGCCAGAATAGGGCCTGAAGCAATCCTGCGCTTTTGCAGCCAGCTCCCAAGAAAGCGAGTTGAAAAATGGAGCTCAGGGGCACTGCAATTCACAAACCTGCAGACTTAGAAATGATAACTCTCGTCCACAAATATACTGAGGGAAGGCAACGAAGAGGATTTGAAAGCAAGGCAGAATTGCAGGAAACAGATTTCAGGAGGTAGATTCGAATCGCCTTTAAAGCACAGGAAAAGCGGCAAAACCTCGACAATGATGCCCTTGGCCAAAAAGGGCGTATGCGTTTTTTCCTGAATATATTCAGGAAAAAACGCATACGCCCTTTTTGGCCAACCAAGCAACCTGGAAAGGCAAATCAGCGCTACAAAGAAGTCTCGCTTCCCATCGGTCAAAAGGGCCAGGCTGAATAAAGTGTCAAAACCAGAAATGCAGGACAGGCCATGGAGAAATGGGAGCCTTGCTACGCTGATGGGCCGGATGGAAATTGCCAACAGCCACTCTGGAGAAGTGTACGGTGTGTCCTGAAACATCTAAAAACTCAGCTTAGAGAGCATAGGGCACTTCCACTCATGGGCGTATGAATTGGGACAACTAAAAATCAGCAAGACACAGGCACCCCAAAGTTTAGGGCTGCTCTGTTGACAAGAACCTCCACTTTGTTACACCTTAAATATCCCAGGAAAGACAAGAATGGATAAAGAAGTTGTGGTCCTTATGTACAATGGAATATCACTCAGCCATGAAATCAACGTCATAAAGCTAGTAACAGCATGATGAATGGATTTGGGTACGACGATTCTAAGTGAAATAAGTCACACAGAAAAAGACACTTATCATAAGATATCACTTATAGAGGGAATGTAAAAACCGCTACCCTTGAACTGAATTACATAACAGGTCAGAGTCACACGTTTAGAAAACACACTATGGCTGCTTAACGGGAAAGGTGAGGTGGGGTGATGCATAAAACAAGGGTTTCAAATTAGCTCAGATAGCGTTCCATAAACCCAATATGTAATAGACAAGACCTACTCCTTCCTCAGTGAACTGGACTCAACACGCCCTATTCATCGCCCAAGAATATATCTGACTAGTAAGAATCTTAAAACCTATGTATTTATATCTCTCTGTAAGTGAGTGAAGTGGGTGAAAAGCGGCATAACCACAGCAGTGAAAAGCAGCTAAACCCCATTATACAAATCAATTACTTTTAAAAACCCGTGAAACAACGACAGTGAAAGAGAGAGAAATTCTGACCAAATTCGTTCAGGGGCTGTGATGCAACCTGGATTGACCATATGTAGACCCACAGATGGATGAGACATAAGGGTGGACACTCTTAGGGCTGAGAGGTTTGGTGAGGTTGGGTGAGCAAACGCAGACCCTTTAAAGTCATACTGCGTGGAACCCATCCCATGGGTCCCAAATCTCCAGGTTCAAGGGCATCTTCCTACATCGAAAACATGCATGAGAAACCCCGAAGATGGTACACCGTGTGATCGGGAAAAGTTTCTAAAACGCACCTCATTTCTCATCTCCTTGTGCTCCGGTTCGCCATTCCAGCCGCTATACTAGCAATCTCCCTGCTTGGAGAATCAGCACCTTTTACCTCTTGTTCCGTACAGGTTGCAATTTGTCCTGAGGATGAACGGGAAGAGGGGGAACCAATGAGAGACTAGCTTTAGGTGTTGGGACAGGCACAGGTCACTCTATTTTCCCATCAGGAAGAAGAATTAACCTCAGGCTCAGCTTGCCGCCCGGAGCCAGAATAGGGCCTGAAGCAATCCTGCGCTTTTGCAGCCAGCTCCCAAGAAAGCGAGTTGAAAAATGGAGCTCAGGGGCACTGCGATTCACAAACCTGCAGACTTAGAAATGATAACTCTCGTCCACAAATATACTGAGGGAAGGCAACGAAGAGGATTTGAAAGCAAGGCAGAATTGCAGGAAACAGATTTCAGGAGGTAGATTCGAATCGCCTTTAAAGCACAGGAAAAGCGGCAAAACCTCGACAATGATGCCCTTGGCCAAAAAGGGCGTATGCGTTTTTTCCTGAATATATTCAGGAAAAAACGCATACGCCCTTTTTGGCCAACCAAGCAACCTGGAAAGGCAAATCAGCGCTACAAAGAAGTCTCGCTTCCCATCGGTCAAAAGGGCCAGGCTGAATAAAGTGTCAAAACCAGAAATGCAGGACAGGCCATGGAGAAATGGGAGCCTTGCTACGCTGATGGGCCGGATGGAAATTGCCAACAGCCACTCTGGAGAAGTGTACGGTGTGTCCTGAAACATCTAAAAACTCAGCTTAGAGAGCATAGGGCACTTCCACTCATGGGCGTATGAATTGGGACAACTAGAAATCAGCAAGACACAGGCACCCCAAAGTTTAGGGCTGCTCTGTTGACAAGAACCTCCACTTTGTTACACCTTAAATATCCCAGGAAAGACAAGAATGGATAAAGAAGTTGTGGTCCTTATGTACAATGGAATATCACTCAGCCATGAAATCAACGTCATAAAGCTAGTAACAGCATGATGAATGGATTTGGGTACGACGATTCTAAGTGAAATAAGTCACACAGAAAAAGACACTTATCATAAGATATCACTTATAGAGGGAATGTAAAAACCGCTACCCTTGAACTGAATTACATAACAGGTCAGAGTCACACGTTTAGAAAACACACTATGGCTGCTTAACGGGAAAGGTGAGGTGGGGTGATGCATAAAACAAGGGTTTCAAATTAGCTCAGATAGCGTTCCATAAACCCAATATGTAATAGACAAGACCTACTCCTTCCTAAGTGAACTGGACTCAACACGCCCTATTCATCGCCCAAGAATATATCTGACTAGTAAGAATCTTAAAACCTATGTATTTATATCTCTCTGTAAGTGAGTGAAGTGGGTGAAAAGCGGCATAACCACAGCAGTGAAAAGCAGCTAAACCCCATTATACAAATCAATTACTTTTAAAAACCCGTGAAACAAAGACAGTGAAAGAGAGAGAAATTCGGACAAAATTCGTTCAGGGGCTGTGATGCAACCTGGATTGACCATATGTAGACCCACAGATGGATGAGACATAAGGGTGGACACTCTTGGGGCTGAGAGGTTTGGTGAGGTTGGGTGAGCAAACGCAGACCCTTTAAAGTAATACTGCGTGGAACCCATCCCATGGGTCCCAAATCTCCAGGTTCAAGGGCATCTTCCTACATCGAAAACATGCATGAGAAACCCAGAAGATGGTACACCGTGTGATCGGGAAAGGTTTCTAAAACGCACCTCATTTCTCATCAATTTGTGCTCCGGTTAGCCATTCCAGCCGCTATACTAGCAATCTCCCTGCTTGGAGAATCAGCACCTTTAACCTCCTGTTCCGAACAGGTTGCAATTTGTCCTGAGGATGAACGGGAAGAGGGGGAACCAATGAGAGACTAGCTCTAGGTGTTGGGACAGGCACAGGTCACTCTATTTTCCCATCAGGAAGAAGAATTAACCTCAGGCTCAGCTTGCCGCCCGGAGCCAGAATAGGTCCTGAAGCAATCCTGCGCTTTTGCGGCCAGCTCCCAAGAAAGCGAGTTGAAAAATGGAGCTCAGGGGCACTGCAATTCACAAACCTGCAGACTTAGAAATGATAACTCTCGTCCACAAATATATTGAGGGAAGGCAACGAAGAGGATTTGAAAGCAAGGCAGAATTGCAGGAAACAGATTTCAGGAGGTAGATTCGAATCGCCTTTAAAGCACAGGAAAAGCGGCAAAACCTCGACAATGATGCCCTTGGCCAAAAAGGGCGTATGCGTTTTTTCCTGAATATATTCAGGAAAAAACGCATACGCCCTTTTTGGCCAACCAAGCAACCTGGAAAGGCAAATCAGCGCTACAAAGAAGTCTCGCTTCCCATCGGTCAAAAGGGCCAGGCTGAATAAAGTGTCAAAACCAGAAATGCAGGACAGGCCATGGAGAAATGGGAGCCTTGCTACGCTGATGGGCGGGATGGAAATTGCCAACAGCCACTCTGGAGAAGTGTACGGTGTGTCCTGAAACATCTAAAAAACTCAGCTTACAGAGCATAGGGCACTTCCACTCATGGGCGTATAAATTGGGAAAACTAAACATCAGCAAGACACAGGCACCCCAAAGTTTAGGGCTGCTCTGTTGACAAGAACCTCCACTTTGTTACACCTTAAATATCCCAGGAAAGACAAGAATGGATAAAGAAGTTGTGGTCCTTATGTACAATGGAATATCACTCAGCCATGAAATCAACGTCATAAGGCTAGGAGCAGCATGATGAGTGGATTTGGGTACGACGATTCTAAGTGAAATAAGTCACACAGAAAAAGACACTTATCATAAGATATCACTTATAGAGGGAATGTAAAAACCGCTACCCTTGAACTGAATTACATAACAGGTCAGAGTCACACGTTTAGAAAACACACTAGGGCTGCTTAACGGGAAAGGTGAGGTGGGGTGATGCATAAAACAAGGGTTTCAAATTAGCTCAGATAGCGTTCCATAAACCCAATATGTAATAGACAAGACCTACTCCTTCCTCAGTGAACTGGACTCAACACCCCCTATTCACTGCCCAGGAATATATCTGACTAGTAAGAATCTTAAAACCTATGTATTTATATCTCTCTGTAAGTGAGTGAAGTGGGTGAAAAGCGGCATAAACACAGCAGTGAAAGCAGCTAAACCCCATTATACAAATCAATTAGTTTTAAAAACCCGTGAAACAAAGACAGTGAAAGAGAGAGAAATTCTGACAAAATTCGTTCAGGGGCTGTGATGCAACCTAGATTGACCATATGTAGACCCACAGATGGATGAGACATAAGGGTGGACACTCTTGGGGCTGAGAGGTTTGGTGAGGTTGGGTGAGCAAACGCAGACCCTTTAAAGTCATACTGCGGGGTACCCATACCATGGGTCCCAAATCTCCAGGTTCAAGGGCATCGTCATACATCGAAAACATGCATGAGAAACCCAGAAGATGGTACACCGTGTGATCGGGAAAGGTTTCTAAAACGCACCTCATTTCTCATCTCCTTGTGCTCCGGTTCGCCATTCCAGCCGCTATACTAGCAATCTCCCTGCTTGGAGAATCAGCACCTTTAACCTCCTGTTCCATACAGGTTGCAATTTGCCCTGAGGATGAACGGGAAGAGGGGGAACCAATGAGAGACTAGCTCTAGGTGTTGGGACAGGCACAGGTCACTCTATTTTCCCATCAGGAAGAAGAATTAACCACAGGCTCAGCTTGCCGCCCGGAGCCAGAATAGGGCCTGAAGCAATCCTGCGCTTTTGCGGCCAGCTCCCAAGAAAGCGAGTTGAAAAATGGAGCTCAGGGGCACTGCAATTCACAAACCTGCAGACTTAGAAATGATAACTCTCATCCACAAATATATTGAGGGAAGGCACCGAAGAGGATTTGAAAGCAAGGCAGAATTGCAGGAAACAGATTTCAGGAGGTAGATTCGAATCGCCTTTAAAGCACAGGAAAAGCGGCAAAACCTCGACAATGATGCCCTTGGCCAAAATGGCGTATGCGTTTTTTCCTGAATATATTCAGGAAAAAACGCATACGCCCTTTTTGGCCAACCAAGCAACCTGGAAAGGCAAATCAGCGCTACAAAGAAGTCTCGCTTCCCATCGGTCAAAAGGGCCAGGCTGAATAAAGTGTCAAAACCAGAAGTGCAGGACAGGCCATGGAGAAATGGGAGCCTTGCTACGCTGATGGGCGGGATGGAAATTGCCAACAGCCACTCTGGAGAAGTGTACGGTGTGTCCTGAAACATCTAAAAAACTCAGCTTAGAGAGCATAGGGCACTTCCACTCATGGGCGTATAAATTGGGACAACTAAAAATCAGAAAGACAAAGGCACCCCAAAGTTTAGGGCTGCTCTGTTGACAAAAACCTCCAGTTCGTTACACCTTAAATATCCCAGGAAAGACAAGAATGGATAAAGAAGTTGTGGTCCTTATGTACAATAGAATATCACTCAGCCATGAAATCAACGTCATAAGGCTAGTAGCAGCATGATGCGTGGATTTAGGTACGACGATTCTAAGTGAAATAAGTCACACAGAAAAAGACACTTATCATAAGATATCACTTATAGAGGGAATGTAAAAACCGCTACCCTTGAACTGAATTACATAACAGGTCAGAATCACACGTATAGATATCACACTATGGCTGCTTAAAGGGAAAGGTGAGGTGGGGTGATGCATAAAACAAGGGCTTCAAATTAGCTCAAATACCGTTCCGTAAACCCAATATGTAATAGACAAGACGTACTCCTTCCTCAGTGAACTGGACTCAACACCCCCTATTCTCCGCACAAGAATATATCTGACTAGTAAGAATCGTAAAACCTATGTATAGATATCTGTCTGTAAGTGAGTCAAGTGGGTGTAAAGCGGCATAAACGCAGCAGTGAAAATCAGCTAGACCCCATTATAAAAATAAATTACTTTTAAAAACCCATGAAACAAAGACAGTGAAAGAGAGAGAAATTCGTTCACAGTTCGTTCAGGGGCAGTGAAGCAACCTGGATCGACCATATCAAGACCCACAGCTGGATTAGATATAAGGCTGGACACTCTTGGGGCTGAGAGGTTTAGTGAGGTTGGGTGAGCAAAGGCCTACCCTTTAAAATAATAGTGCGTGGTACCCATTCAATGGGTCCCAAATCTCCAGGTTCAAGGGAATCTTCTTACAGCGAAAAAATGCATGGGAAACCCAGGGGATGGTATACAGTGTGATGGAGAAAGGTTTCTGAAACGCACCTCATTTCTCATCTCCTTGTGCTCGAGTTCGCCATTTCAGCCGCTTTACTAACAATCTCCCCACTTGGAGAATCAGCACCTTTAACCTCCTGTTTCGTACAGGTTGCAGTTTGTCCTGAGGATGAATGGGATGAGGGGCAACCCATGAGAGGCTAGCTCTAGGTGTTCGGACAGGTATAGGTCACTCTAATTATCCATCACAAGAAGAATTAACAACAGGCTCAGCCTGCCCCACGGAACCAGAATAGGGCCTTAAGCAATCCTGCGGTTTTGCGGCCAGCTTCCAAAAAAGCGAGTTGAAAAATGGAGTTCAGGGGCACTGCAATTCACAATCCTTTAGAGTTATAAATGTTAACTCTCGTCCAAAAATATACTGAAGGAAGGCAACGAAGAGGATTTCAAAGCAAGGCTGAATTGCCGGAAATTTATATAGTTCATATGTTAAGTGTTTATATACATTTAACATACATTAGCCTATTTAGGTTAGCCCCATAATCCTAATTTTTCCATCCTTCCACCATTCATTTTCGTTAACCATTAGTTTGTTTTATACGTCTGGGAGTGTCTTTTTCTGTGGATGTATGTTCATTGGTAGCAATCTTAGGATAACTTGTATAAATGATATCATAGGATATTTGTCATTCCCTTTTCACTTACTTTACCTAATATGATTATTTCTAGGCTCATTTTTAATCCTGAAAACGGCACTCTTCGTTTTCTTCCCGAGGCTACTATTCCATTCTGTACATATACCACTTCTTCTTTGTCAATTCATCTGTTTATGGACCTTTTTTTTGCTTCCATGTCTTGGCTATTTCAATATTGCTGCAGTGCACATTTGCCTGCCTCTGTCTTTCCGATTCTGGTGGTCTTAGATTATAGGCCCAAAAGGTGCCCTGCCACATCATCTGGTAGCTCAATTTTTACCTTATAAAGCAGCTCCATTCAGTTTTTGTTAGTGCTGTTACCACTTTACATCCCACCAGCTGCTAGAAGGTACAGAGTTCTCTAAAACCCCTTCAGCATTTATAGTTTGTAGACGTTTTGCTGATGGTCATTTGACTGGTGTGAGCTGAAACCTTTTTGGAGGTTGGATTTGCATGTGGCTAATAATTCCTTATACTGAGCTTTAGGCATGTCCTTTTTTTCTTTTCCTCTTTTTTTTTTTTTTTAGAGTGAGTACAACTTCTCTCTTCATATTGACTTCTTGAAAAATTGGTCATGTGTTGAATTTTCTTGCCTATTCCGTACCCCAGGGCATTTTTTGAGGGGAGGTGTCATTTACAGCCCTGCAGTCCTTGTGACTATTAGGCAACCATTAGCACTGGGTTTAAAGCTGCTGTTGTGAGAAACAGCCACAAGGCGGCAGCATTATTACGTTCTCAACCCTTGTTACTAGGGCAACAGAGTCTTCCTGGAGGTAGTGTTCCGAGGTTGTATATTAGAGAGGAATGTGCGGGAACAAGCCCCCAGATTTAAGGAGGTAGATACGAATCGCCTTTAGAGCACATGAAAGCGGCAAAACGTCGACAATGATGCACTTGGCCAAAAAGGGCGTATGCGTTTTTTCCTGAATATATTCAGGAAAAAAAACATACGCCCTTTTTGGCCAACCAAGCAATCCGGAAATGCAAATCAGCCCTACAAAGATGTCTCACTTGCAACGGGTCAAAGGGGCCAACCTAAAAAAGTGTAGAAACCAGAAATGCAGGACAGGCCAGGGAGAAAAGGGAGCCTTGTTACGCTGATGGGCGGGATGTAAATTGCTAACGGCTACTCTGGAGAAGTGTATGGTGTTTCCAAAATCATCTAAAAAACACAGCTAGAGAGCATAGGGCACTTCCACTCGTGGGCGTATAAAATGGGAAAACTAAAAATCGACAAGACACAGGCACCCCAAAACTTAGGGCTGCTCTGTCTACAAGAACCTCCACTTCAGTACAACTTAAATATGCCAGAAAAGAGAAAAATGGATAAAGAAGTTGTGGTACTTATGTACAACGGGATATCACTCAGCCATGAAATCAGTGACATAAGGCTAGTAGCTGCAGGATGAGTGGATTTAGGTACGATGATTCTAAGTGAAATAAGTCACACAGAAAAAGACACTTATCATAAGATATCACTTATAGAGGGAAAGTAAAAATCGCTACACATGACCTGATTTACAAAACAGAACAGAGTCACACATTTCGAAATCACACTATGGCTGCTGAACGGGAAAGATGAGGTGGGATGAGGCATAAAACAATGGTTTTCTATTAGCACAGACACCGTTCCATAAACCAAATATGTTGCAGACAAGACCTACTCCTTGCTCAGTGAACCTGGCACAACATCCCCTATTCACCGCACAAGAATATATCTGACTAGTAAGAATCTTAAAACCTATGTATTGATATCTGTCTGTAACTTAATCAAGTGGGTGTAAAGCAGCATAAACACAGCAGTGAAAATCAGCCAAACCCCATTATAAACATAAATTACAAAAAAAAAAAACCAACAAAGAGTGAAAGAGAGAGAAATTCGTACAAACTTCGTTCAGGGGCAGTGAAGAAACCTGGATTGACCATATCTAGACCCACAGCTGGATTAGACATAAGGCTGGACACTCTTGGGGCTGAGAGGATTGGTGAGGTTGGGTGAGCAAACGCAGACGCTTTAAAGTAATACTGCGTGATACCCATTCTATGGGTCCCAAATCTCCAGGTTCAAGGGAATCTTCCTACAGCGAAAAAATGCATGGGAAACCCAGTGGATGGTATACAGTGTGATCGGGACACGTTTCTGAAACGCAGGTCATTTCTCATCTCCTGGTGCTCGGGTTCGCCATTCCAGCCGCTTGACTAACAATCTCCCCGCTTGGAGAATCAGCACCTTTAACCTCCTGTTTTGTACAGGTTGCAATTTGTCCTGAGGATGAACGGAAAGAGGGGCAACCCATGAGAGGCTAGCTCTAGGTGTTGGGACAGGCACAGGTCACCGTAATTTCCCATCAGGAAGAAGAATTAACCACAGGCTCAGCCTGCCGCCTGGAGCCAGAAAAGGGCCTGAAGCAATCCTGCGCTTTTGCGGCCAGCTCCCAAGAAAGCGAGTTGAAAAATGGAGCTCAGGGGCACTGCAATTCACAAACCTGCAGACTTAGAAATGATAACTCTCATCCACAAATATATTGAGGGAAGGCAACGAAGAGGATTTGAAAGCAAGGCAGAATTGCAGGAAACAGATTTCAGGAGGTAGATTCGAATCGCTTTTAAAGCACAGGAAAAGCGGCAAAACCTCGACAATGATGCCCTTGGCCAAAAAGGGCGTATGCGTTTTTTCCTGAATATATGGGTTCCATGGCATGGGATGGGTTCCAAGCAACCTAGAAAGGCAAATCAGCGCTACAAAGAAATCTCGCTTCCCATCGGTCAAAAGGGCCATGCTGAATAAAGTGTCAAAACCAGAAATGCAGGACAGGCCATGGAGAAATGGGAGCCTTGCTACGCTGATGGGCGGGATGTAAATTGCCAACAGCCACTCTGGAGAAGTGTACGGTGTGACCTGAAACATCTAAAAAACTCAGCTTAGATTGCATAGGGCACTTCCTCTCATGGGCGTATAAATTGGGAAAACTAAAAATCAGCAAGACACAGGCAACCCAAAGTTTTGGGCTGCTCTGTTGACAAAAACCTCCACTTCGTTACACCTTAAATATCCCAGGAAAGACAAGAATGGATAAAGAAGTTGTGGTCCTTATGTACAATGGAATATCACTCAGCCATGAAATCAACGTCATAAGGCTAGGAGCAGCATGATGAGTGGATTTGGGTACGACGATTCTAAGTGAAATATGTCACACAGAAAAAGACACTTATCATAAGATATCACTTATAGAGGGAATGTAAAAAACGCTACGCTTGAACTGAATTACATAACAGGTCAGAGTCACACGTTTAGAAAACACACTATGGCTTCTTAACGGGAAAGGTGAGGTGGGGTGATGCATAAAACAAGGGTTTCAAATTAGCTCAGATAGAGTTCCATAAACCCAATATGTAATAGACAAGACCTACTCCTTCCTCAGTGAACTGGACTCAACACCCCCTATTCACCGCCCAAGAATATATCTGACTAGTAAGAATCTTAAAACCTATGTATTTATATCTCTCTGTAAGTGAGTGAAGTGGGTGAAAAGCGGCATAACCACAGCAGTGAAAAGCAGTTAAACCCCATTATACAAATCAATTACTTTTAAAAACCCGTGAAACAAACACAGTGAAAGAGAGAGAAATTCTGACAAAATTCGTTCAGGGGCTGTGATGCAACCTGGATTGACCATATGTAGACCCACAGATGGATGAGACATAAGGGTGGACACTCTTGGGGCTGAGAGGTTTGGTGAGGTTGGGTGAGCAAACGCAGACCCTTTAAAGTAATACTGCGTGGAACCCATCCAATGGGTCCCAAATCTCCAGGTTCAAGGGCATCTTCCTACATCGAAAACATGCATGAGAAACCCAGAAGATGGTACACCGTGTGATCGGGAAAGGTTTCTAAAACGCACCTCATTTCTCATCTCCGTGTGCTCCGGTTCGCCATTCCAGCCGCTATACTAGCAATCTCCCTGCTTGGAGAATCAGCACCTTTAACCTCCTGTTCCATACCGGTTGCAATTTGTCCTGAGGATGAACGGGAAGAGGGGGAACCTAAGAGAGTATCTCTAGGTGTTGGGACAGGCAGAGGTCACTCTATTTTCCCATCAGGAAGAAGAATTAACCACAGGCTCAGCCTGCCGCCCGGAGCCAGAATAGGGCCTGAAGCAATCCTGCGCTTTTGCGGCCAGCTCCCAAGAAAGCGAGTTGAAAAATGGAGCTCAGGGACACTGCAATTCACAAACCTGCAGACTTAGAAATGATAACTCTCATCCACAAATATATTGAGGGAAGGCAACGAAGAGGATTTGAAAGCAAGGCAGAATTGCAGGAAACAGATTTCAGGAGGTAGATTCGAATCGCCTTTAAAGCACAGGAAAAGCGGCAAAACCTGGACAATGATGCCCTTGGCCAAAAAGGGCGTATGCGTTTTTTCCTGAATATATTCAGGAAAAAACGCATACGCCCTTTTTGGCCAACCAAGCAACCTGGAAAGGCAAAACAGCGCTACAAAGAAGTCTAGCTTCCCATCGGTCAAAAGGGCCAGGCTGAATAAAGTGTCAAAACCAGAAATGCAGGACAGACCATGGAGAAATGGGAGCCTTGCTACGCTGATGGGCGGGATGTAAATTGCCAACAGCCACTCTGGAGAAGTGTACGGTGTGTCCTGAAACATCTATAAAACTCAGCTTAGAGAGCATAGGGCACTTCCACTCACGGGCGTATGAATTGGGAAAACTAAAAATCAGCAAGACACAGGCACCCCAAAGTTTAAGGCTGCTCTGTTGACAAGAACCTCCACTTTGTTACACCTAATATATCCCAGGAAAGAGAAGAATGGATAAAGAAGTTGTGGTCCTTTTGTACAATGGAATATCACTCAGCCATGAAATCAACGTCATAAGGCTAGTAGCAGCATGATGAGTGGATTTGGGTACGACGATTCTAAGTGAAATAAGTCACACAGAAAAAGACACTTATCATAAGATATCACTTATAGAGGGAATGTAAAAACCGCTACCCTTGAACTGAATTACATAGCAGGTCAGAGTCACACGTTTAGAAAAACTCACTATGGCTGCTTAACGGGAAAGGTGAGGTGGGGTGATGCATAAAACAAGGGTTTCAAATTAGCTCAGATAGCGTTCCATAAACCCAATATGTAATAGACAAGACCTACTCCTTCCTCAGCGAACTGGACTCAACACCCCCTATTCACCGCCCAAGAATATATCTGACTAGTAAGAATCTTAAAAGCTATGTATTGATATCTCTCTGTAAGTGAGTCAAGTGGGTGAAAAGCGGCATAAACACAGCAGTGAAAAGCAGCTAAACCCCATTATACAAATCAATTACTTTTAAAAACCCGTGAAACAAAGACAGTGAAAGAGAGAGAAATTCTGACAAAATTCGTTCAGGGGCTGTGATGCAATCTGGATTGACCATATGTAGACACACAGATGGATGAGACATAAGGGTGGATACTCTTGGGGCTGAGAGGTTTGGTGAGGTTGGGTGAGCAAACGCAGACCCTTTAAAGTAATACTGTGTGGTACCCATCCCATGGGTCCCAAATCTCCAGGTTCAAGGGCATCTTCCTACATCGAAAACATGCATGAGAAACCCAGAAGATGGTACACCGTGTGATCGGGAAAGGTTTCTAAAACGCACCTCATTTCTCATCTCCTTGTGCTCCGGTTCGCCATTCCAGCTGCTATACTGGCAATCTCCCTGCTTGGAGAATCAGCACCTTTAACCTCCTGTTCCGTACAGGTTGCAATTTGTCCTGAGGATGAACGGGAAGAGGGGGAACCAATGAGAGACTAGCTCTAGGTGTTGGGACAGGCACAGGTCACTCTATTTTCCCATCAGGAAGAAGAATTAACCTCAGGCTCAGCTTGCCGCCCGGAGCCAGAATAGGGCCTGAAGCAATCCTGCGCTTTTGCGGCCAGCTCCCAAGAAAGCGAGTTGAAAAATGGAGCTCAGGGGCACTGCAATTCACAAACCTGCAGACTTAGAAATGATAACTCTCGTCCACAAATATATTGAGGGAAGGCAACGAAGAGGATTTGAAAGCAAGGCAGAATTGCAGGAAACAGATTTCAGGAGGTAGATTCGAATCGCCTTTAAAGCACAGGAAAAGCGGCAAAACCTCGACAATGATGCCCTTGGCCAAAAAGGGCGTATGCGTTTTTACCTGAATATATTCAGGAAAAAACGCATACGCCCTTTTTGGCCAACCAAGCAACCTGGAAAGGCAAATCAGCGCTACAAAGAAGTCTCGCTTCCCATCGATCAAAAGGGCCAGGCTGAATAAAGTGTCAAAACCAGAAATGCAGGACAGGCCATGGAGAAATGGGAGCCTTGCTACGCTGATGGGCGGGATGGAAATTGCCAACAGCCACTCTGGAGAAGTGTACGGTGTGTCCTGAAACATCTAAAAAACTCAGCTTACAGAGCATAGGGCAATTCCACTCATGGGCGTATAAATTGGGAAAACTAAAAATCAGCAAGACAGAGGCACACCAAAGTTTAGGACTGCTCTGTTGACAAGAACCTCCACTTTGTTACACATTAAATATCCCAGGAAAGACAAGAATGGATAAAGAAGTTGTGGTCCTTATGTACAATGGAATATCACTCAGCCATGAAATCAACGTCATAAGGCTAGGAGCAGCATGATGAGTGGATTTGGGTTCGACGATTCTAAGTGAAATAAGTCACACAGAAAAAGACACTTATCATAAGATATCACTTATAGAGGGAATGTAAAAACCGCTACCCTTGAACTGAATTACATAACAGGTCAGAGTCACACGTTTAGAAAACACACTAGGGCTGCTTAACGGGAAAGGTGAGGTGGGGTGATGCATAAAACAAGGGTTTCAAATTAGCTCAGATAGCGTTCCATAAACCCAATATGTAATAAACAAGACCTACTCCTTCCTCAGTGAACTGGACTCAACAAACCCTATTCACCGCCCAAGAATATATCTGACTAGTAAGAATCTTAAAACCTATGTATTTATATATCTCTGTAAGTGAGTGAAGTGGGTGAAAACGGCATAAACACAGCAGTGAAAAGCAGCTAAACCCCATTATACAAATCAATTACTTTTAAAAACCCGTGAAACAACGACAGTGAAAGAGAGAGAAATTCTGACAAAATTCGTTCAGGGGCTGTGATGCAACCTGGATTGACCATATGTAGACCCACAGATGGATGAGACATAAGGGTGGACACTCTTAGGGCTGAGAGGTTTGGTGAGGTTGGGTGAGCAAACGCAGACCCTTTAAAGTAATACTGCGTGGAACCCATCCCATGGGTCCCAAATCTCCAGGTTCAAGGGCATCTTCCTACATCGAAAACATGCATGAGAAACCCCGAAGATGGTACACCGTGTGATCGGGAAAAGTTTCTAAAACGCACCTCATTTCTCATCTCCTTGTGCTCCGGTTCGCCATTCCAGCCGCTATACTAGCAATCTCCCTGCTTGGAGAATCAGCACCTTTTACCTCTTGTTCCGTACAGGTTGCAATTTGTCCTGAGGATGAACGGGAAGAGGGGGAACCAATGAGAGACTAGCTTTAGGTGTTGGGACAGGCACAGGTCACTCTATTTTCCCATCAGGAAGAAGAATTAACCTCAGGCTCAGCTTGCCGCCCGGAGCCAGAATAGGGCCTGAAGCAATCCTGCGCTTTTGCAGCCAGCTCCCAAGAAAGCGAGTTGAAAAATGGAGCTCAGGGGCACTGCAATTCACAAACCTGCAGACTTAGAAATGATAACTCTCGTCCACAAATATACTGAGGGAAGGCAACGAAGAGGATTTGAAAGCAAGGCAGAATTGCAGGAAACAGATTTCAGGAGGTAGATTCGAATCGCCTTTAAAGCACAGGAAAAGCGGCAAAACCTCGACAATGATGCCCTTGGCCAAAAAGGGCGTATGCGTTTTTTCCTGAATATATTCAGCGCTACAAAGAAGTCTCGCTTCCCATCGGTCAAAAGGGCCAGGCTGAATAAAGTGTCAAAACCAGAAATGCAGGACAGGCCATGGAGAAATGGGAGCCTTGCTACGCTGATGGGCCGGATGGAAATTGCCAACAGCCACTCTGGAGAAGTGTACGGTGTGTCCTGAAACATCTAAAAACTCAGCTTAGAGAGCATAGGGCACTTCCACTCATGGGCGTATGAATTGGGACAACTAAAAATCAGCAAGACACAGGCACCCCAAAGTTTAGGGCTGCTCTGTTGACAAGAACCTCCACTTTGTTACACCTTAAATATCCCAGGAAAGACAAGAATGGATAAAGAAGTTGTGGTCCTTATGTACAATGGAATATCACTCAGCCATGAAATCAACGTCATAAAGCTAGTAACAGCATGATGAATGGATTTGGGTACGACGATTCTAAGTGAAATAAGTCACACAGAAAAAGACACTTATCATAAGATATCACTTATAGAGGGAATGTAAAAACCGCTACCCTTGAACTGAATTACATAACAGGTCAGAGTCACACGTTTAGAAAACACACTATGGCTGCTTAACGGGAAAGGTGAGGTGGGGTGATGCATAAAACAAGGGTTTCAAATTAGCTCAGATAGCGTTCCATAAACCCAATATGTAATAGACAAGACCTACTCCTTCCTCAGTGAACTGGACTCAACACGCCCTATTCATCGCCCAAGAATATATCTGACTAGTAAGAATCTTAAAACCTATGTATTTATATCTCTCTGTAAGTGAGTGAAGTGGGTGAAAAGCGGCATAACCACAGCAGTGAAAAGCAGCTAAACCCCATTATACAAATCAATTACTTTTAAAAACCCGTGAAACAACGACAGTGAAAGAGAGAGAAATTCTGACCAAATTCGTTCAGGGGCTGTGATGCAACCTGGATTGACCATATGTAGACCCACAGATGGATGAGACATAAGGGTGGACACTCTTAGGGCTGAGAGGTTTGGTGAGGTTGGGTGAGCAAACGCAGACCCTTTAAAGTCATACTGCGTGGAACCCATCCCATGGGTCCCAAATCTCCAGGTTCAAGGGCATCTTCCTACATCGAAAACATGCATGAGAAACCCCGAAGATGGTACACCGTGTGATCGGGAAAAGTTTCTAAAACGCACCTCATTTCTCATCTCCTTGTGCTCCGGTTCGCCATTCCAGCCGCTATACTAGCAATCTCCCTGCTTGGAGAATCAGCACCTTTTACCTCTTGTTCCGTACAGGTTGCAATTTGTCCTGAGGATGAACGGGAAGAGGGGGAACCAATGAGAGACTAGCTTTAGGTGTTGGGACAGGCACAGGTCACTCTATTTTCCCATCAGGAAGAAGAATTAACCTCAGGCTCAGCTTGCCGCCCGGAGCCAGAATAGGGCCTGAAGCAATCCTGCGCTTTTGCAGCCAGCTCCCAAGAAAGCGAGTTGAAAAATGGAGCTCAGGGGCACTGCGATTCACAAACCTGCAGACTTAGAAATGATAACTCTCGTCCACAAATATACTGAGGGAAGGCAACGAAGAGGATTTGAAAGCAAGGCAGAATTGCAGGAAACAGATTTCAGGAGGTAGATTCGAATCGCCTTTAAAGCACAGGAAAAGCGGCAAAACCTCGACAATGATGCCCTTGGCCAAAAAGGGCGTATGCGTTTTTTCCTGAATATATTCAGGAAAAAACGCATACGCCCTTTTTGGCCAACCAAGCAACCTGGAAAGGCAAATCAGCGCTACAAAGAAGTCTCGCTTCCCATCGGTCAAAAGGGCCAGGCTGAATAAAGTGTCAAAACCAGAAATGCAGGACAGGCCATGGAGAAATGGGAGCCTTGCTACGCTGATGGGCCGGATGGAAATTGCCAACAGCCACTCTGGAGAAGTGTACGGTGTGTCCTGAAACATCTAAAAACTCAGCTTAGAGAGCATAGGGCACTTCCACTCATGGGCGTATGAACTGGGACAACTAAAAATCAGCAAGACACAGGCACCCCAAAGTTTAGGGCTGCTCTGTTGACAAGAACCTCCACTTTGTTACACCTTAAATATCCCAGGAAAGACAAGAATGGATAAAGAAGTTGTGGTCCTTATGTACAATGGAATATCACTCAGCCATGAAATCAACGTCATAAGGCTAGGAACAGCATGATAAGTGGATTTGGGTACGACGATTCTAAGTGAAATAAGTCACACAGAAAAAGACACTTATCATAAGATATCACTTATAGAGGGAATGTAAAAACCGCTACCCTTGAACTGAATTACATAACAGGTCAGAGTCACACGTTTAGAAAACACACTAGGGCTGCTTAACGGGAAAGGTGAGGTGGGGTGATGCATAAAACAAGGGTTTCAAATTAGCTCAGATAGCGTTCCATAAACCCAATATGTAATAGACAAGACCTACTCCTTCCTCAGTGAACTGGACTCAACACCCCCTATTCACTGCCCAAGAATATATCTGACTAGTAAGAATCTTAAAACCTATGTATTTATATCTCTCTGTAAGTGAGTGAAGTGGGTGAAAAGCGGCATAAACACAGCAGTGAAAGCAGCTAAACCCCATTATACAAATCAATTAGTTTTAAAAACCCGTGAAACAAAGACAGTGAAAGAGAGAGAAATTCTGACAAAATTCGTTCAGGGGCTGTGATGCAACCTAGATTGACCATATGTAGACCCACAGATGGATGAGACATAAGGGTGGACACTCTTGGGGCTGAGAGGTTTGGTGAGGTTGGGTGAGCAAACGCAGACCCTTTAAAGTCATACTGCGGGGTACCCATACCATGGGTCCCAAATCTCCAGGTTCAAGGGCATCGTCATACATCGAAAACATGCATGAGAAACCCAGAAGATGGTACACCGTGTGATCGGGAAAGGTTTCTAAAACGCACCTCATTTCTCATCTCCTTGTGCTCCGGTTCGCCATTCCAGCCGCTATACTAGCAATCTCCCTGCTTGGAGAATCAGCACCTTTAACCTCCTGTTCCATACAGGTTGCAATTTGCCCTGAGGATGAACGGGAAGAGGGGGAACCAATGAGAGACTAGCTCTAGGTGTTGGGACAGGCACAGGTCACTCTATTTTCCCATCAGGAAGAAGAATTAACCACAGGCTCAGCTTGCCGCCCGGAGCCAGAATAGGGCCTGAAGCAATCCTGCGCTTTTGCGGCCAGCTCCCAAGAAAGCGAGTTGAAAAATGGAGCTCAGGGGCACTGCAATTCACAAACCTGCAGACTTAGAAATGATAACTCTCATCCACAAATATATTGAGGGAAGGCACCGAAGAGGATTTGAAAGCAAGGCAGAATTGCAGGAAACAGATTTCAGGAGGTAGATTCGAATCGCCTTTAAAGCACAGGAAAAGCGGCAAAACCTCGACAATGATGCCCTTGGCCAAAATGGCGTATGCGTTTTTTCCTGAATATATTCAGGAAAAAACGCATACGCCCTTTTTGGCCAACCAAGCAACCTGGAAAGGCAAATCAGCGCTACAAAGAAGTCTCGCTTCCCATCGGT
Organism: Balaenoptera borealis; assembly: GCF_965194805.1. NCBI lineage: Eukaryota > Metazoa > Chordata > Mammalia > Artiodactyla > Balaenopteridae > Balaenoptera > Balaenoptera borealis. The sequence goes on from NW_028123882.1 coordinate 653,406, forward strand.
CAAAACGGCCAGGCTGAATAAAGTGTCAAAACCAGAAATGCAGGACAGGCCATGGAGAAATGGGAGCCTTGCTACGCTGATGGGCGGGATGGAAATTGCCAACAGCCACTCTGGAGAAGTGTACGGTGTGTCCTGAAACATCTAAAAAACTCAGCTTAGAGAGCATAGGGCACTTCCACTCATGGGCGTATAAATTGGGACAACTAAAAATCAGAAAGACAAAGGCACCCCAAAGTTTAGGGCTGCTCTGTTGACAAAAACCTCCAGTTCGTTACACCTTAAATATCCCAGGAAAGACAAGAATGGATAAAGAAGTTGTGGTCCTTATGTACAATAGAATATCACTCAGCCATGAAATCAACGTCATAAGGCTAGTAGCAGCATGATGCGTGGATTTAGGTACGACGATTCTAAGTGAAATAAGTCACACAGAAAAAGACACTTATCATAAGATATCACTTATAGAGGGAATGTAAAAACCGCTACCCTTGAACTGAATTACATAACAGGTCAGAATCACACGTATAGATATCACACTATGGCTGCTTAAAGGGAAAGGTGAGGTGGGGTGATGCATAAAACAAGGGCTTCAAATTAGCTCAAATACCGTTCCGTAAACCCAATATGTAATAGACAAGACGTACTCCTTCCTCAGTGAACTGGACTCAACACCCCCTATTCTCCGCACAAGAATATATCTGACTAGTAAGAATCGTAAAACCTATGTATAGATATCTGTCTGTAAGTGAGTCAAGTGGGTGTAAAGCGGCATAAACGCAGCAGTGAAAATCAGCTAGACCCCATTATAAAAATAAATTACTTTTAAAAACCCATGAAACAAAGACAGTGAAAGAGAGAGAAATTCGTTCACAGTTCGTTCAGGGGCAGTGAAGCAACCTGGATCGACCATATCAAGACCCACAGCTGGATTAGATATAAGGCTGGACACTCTTGGGGCTGAGAGGTTTAGTGAGGTTGGGTGAGCAAAGGCCTACCCTTTAAAATAATAGTGCGTGGTACCCATTCAATGGGTCCCAAATCTCCAGGTTCAAGGGAATCTTCTTACAGCGAAAAAATGCATGGGAAACCCAGGGGATGGTATACAGTGTGATGGAGAAAGGTTTCTGAAACGCACCTCATTTCTCATCTCCTTGTGCTCGAGTTCGCCATTTCAGCCGCTTTACTAACAATCTCCCCACTTGGAGAATCAGCACCTTTAACCTCCTGTTTCGTACAGGTTGCAGTTTGTCCTGAGGATGAATGGGATGAGGGGCAACCCATGAGAGGCTAGCTCTAGGTGTTCGGACAGGTATAGGTCACTCTAATTATCCATCACAAGAAGAATTAACAACAGGCTCAGCCTGCCCCACGGAACCAGAATAGGGCCTTAAGCAATCCTGCGGTTTTGCGGCCAGCTTCCAAAAAAGCGAGTTGAAAAATGGAGTTCAGGGGCACTGCAATTCACAATCCTTTAGAGTTATAAATGTTAACTCTCGTCCAAAAATATACTGAAGGAAGGCAACGAAGAGGATTTCAAAGCAAGGCTGAATTGCCGGAAATTTATATAGTTCATATGTTAAGTGTTTATATACATTTAACATACATTAGCCTATTTAGGTTAGCCCCATAATCCTAATTTTTCCATCCTTCCACCATTCATTTTCGTTAACCATTAGTTTGTTTTATACGTCTGGGAGTGTCTTTTTCTGTGGATGTATGTTCATTGGTAGCAATCTTAGGATAACTTGTATAAATGATATCATAGGATATTTGTCATTCCCTTTTCACTTACTTTACCTAATATGATTATTTCTAGGCTCATTTTTAATCCTGAAAACGGCACTCTTCGTTTTCTTCCCGAGGCTACTATTCCATTCTGTACATATACCACTTCTTCTTTGTCAATTCATCTGTTTATGGACCTTTTTTTTGCTTCCATGTCTTGGCTATTTCAATATTGCTGCAGTGCACATTTGCCTGCCTCTGTCTTTCCGATTCTGGTGGTCTTAGATTATAGGCCCAAAAGGTGCCCTGCCACATCATCTGGTAGCTCAATTTTTACCTTATAAAGCAGCTCCATTCAGTTTTTGTTAGTGCTGTTACCACTTTACATCCCACCAGCTGCTAGAAGGTACAGAGTTCTCTAAAACCCCTTCAGCATTTATAGTTTGTAGACGTTTTGCTGATGGTCATTTGACTGGTGTGAGCTGAAACCTTTTTGGAGGTTGGATTTGCATGTGGCTAATAATTCCTTATACTGAGCTTTAGGCATGTCCTTTTTTTCTTTTCCTCTTTTTTTTTTTTTTAGAGTGAGTACAACTTCTCTCTTCATATTGACTTCTTGAAAAATTGGTCATGTGTTGAATTTTCTTGCCTATTCCGTACCCCAGGGCATTTTTTGAGGGGAGGTGTCATTTACAGCCCTGCAGTCCTTGTGACTATTAGGCAACCATTAGCACTGGGTTTAAAGCTGCTGTTGTGAGAAACAGCCACAAGGCGGCAGCATTATTACGTTCTCAACCCTTGTTACTAGGGCAACAGAGTCTTCCTGGAGGTAGTGTTCCGAGGTTGTATATTAGAGAGGAATGTGCGGGAACAAGCCCCCAGATTTAAGGAGGTAGATACGAATCGCCTTTAGAGCACATGAAAGCGGCAAAACGTCGACAATGATGCACTTGGCCAAAAAGGGCGTATGCGTTTTTTCCTGAATATATTCAGGAAAAAAAACATACGCCCTTTTTGGCCAACCAAGCAATCCGGAAATGCAAATCAGCCCTACAAAGATGTCTCACTTGCAACGGGTCAAAGGGGCCAACCTAAAAAAGTGTAGAAACCAGAAATGCAGGACAGGCCAGGGAGAAAAGGGAGCCTTGTTACGCTGATGGGCGGGATGTAAATTGCTAACGGCTACTCTGGAGAAGTGTATGGTGTTTCCAAAATCATCTAAAAAACACAGCTAGAGAGCATAGGGCACTTCCACTCGTGGGCGTATAAAATGGGAAAACTAAAAATCGACAAGACACAGGCACCCCAAAACTTAGGGCTGCTCTGTCTACAAGAACCTCCACTTCAGTACAACTTAAATATGCCAGAAAAGAGAAAAATGGATAAAGAAGTTGTGGTACTTATGTACAACGGGATATCACTCAGCCATGAAATCAGTGACATAAGGCTAGTAGCTGCAGGATGAGTGGATTTAGGTACGATGATTCTAAGTGAAATAAGTCACACAGAAAAAGACACTTATCATAAGATATCACTTATAGAGGGAAAGTAAAAATCGCTACACATGACCTGATTTACAAAACAGAACAGAGTCACACATTTCGAAATCACACTATGGCTGCTGAACGGGAAAGATGAGGTGGGATGAGGCATAAAACAATGGTTTTCTATTAGCACAGACACCGTTCCATAAACCAAATATGTTGCAGACAAGACCTACTCCTTGCTCAGTGAACCTGGCACAACATCCCCTATTCACCGCACAAGAATATATCTGACTAGTAAGAATCTTAAAACCTATGTATTGATATCTGTCTGTAACTTAATCAAGTGGGTGTAAAGCAGCATAAACACAGCAGTGAAAATCAGCCAAACCCCATTATAAACATAAATTACAAAAAAAAAAACCAACAAAGAGTGAAAGAGAGAGAAATTCGTACAAACTTCGTTCAGGGGCAGTGAAGAAACCTGGATTGACCATATCTAGACCCACAGCTGGATTAGACATAAGGCTGGACACTCTTGGGGCTGAGAGGATTGGTGAGGTTGGGTGAGCAAACGCAGACGCTTTAAAGTAATACTGCGTGATACCCATTCTATGGGTCCCAAATCTCCAGGTTCAAGGGAATCTTCCTACAGCGAAAAAATGCATGGGAAACCCAGTGGATGGTATACAGTGTGATCGGGACACGTTTCTGAAACGCAGGTCATTTCTCATCTCCTGGTGCTCGGGTTCGCCATTCCAGCCGCTTGACTAACAATCTCCCCGCTTGGAGAATCAGCACCTTTAACCTCCTGTTTTGTACAGGTTGCAATTTGTCCTGAGGATGAACGGAAAGAGGGGCAACCCATGAGAGGCTAGCTCTAGGTGTTGGGACAGGCACAGGTCACCGTAATTTCCCATCAGGAAGAAGAATTAACCACAGGCTCAGCCTGCCGCCTGGAGCCAGAAAAGGGCCTGAAGCAATCCTGCGCTTTTGCGGCCAGCTCCCAAGAAAGCGAGTTGAAAAATGGAGCTCAGGGGCACTGCAATTCACAAACCTGCAGACTTAGAAATGATAACTCTCATCCACAAATATATTGAGGGAAGGCAACGAAGAGGATTTGAAAGCAAGGCAGAATTGCAGGAAACAGATTTCAGGAGGTAGATTCGAATCGCTTTTAAAGCACAGGAAAAGCGGCAAAACCTCGACAATGATGCCCTTGGCCAAAAAGGGCGTATGCGTTTTTTCCTGAATATATGGGTTCCATGGCATGGGATGGGTTCCAAGCAACCTAGAAAGGCAAATCAGCGCTACAAAGAAATCTCGCTTCCCATCGGTCAAAAGGGCCATGCTGAATAAAGTGTCAAAACCAGAAATGCAGGACAGGCCATGGAGAAATGGGAGCCTTGCTACGCTGATGGGCGGGATGTAAATTGCCAACAGCCACTCTGGAGAAGTGTACGGTGTGACCTGAAACATCTAAAAAACTCAGCTTAGATTGCATAGGGCACTTCCTCTCATGGGCGTATAAATTGGGAAAACTAAAAATCAGCAAGACACAGGCAACCCAAAGTTTTGGGCTGCTCTGTTGACAAAAACCTCCACTTCGTTACACCTTAAATATCCCAGGAAAGACAAGAATGGATAAAGAAGTTGTGGTCCTTATGTACAATGGAATATCACTCAGCCATGAAATCAACGTCATAAGGCTAGGAGCAGCATGATGAGTGGATTTGGGTACGACGATTCTAAGTGAAATATGTCACACAGAAAAAGACACTTATCATAAGATATCACTTATAGAGGGAATGTAAAAAACGCTACGCTTGAACTGAATTACATAACAGGTCAGAGTCACACGTTTAGAAAACACACTATGGCTTCTTAACGGGAAAGGTGAGGTGGGGTGATGCATAAAACAAGGGTTTCAAATTAGCTCAGATAGAGTTCCATAAACCCAATATGTAATAGACAAGACCTACTCCTTCCTCAGTGAACTGGACTCAACACCCCCTATTCACCGCCCAAGAATATATCTGACTAGTAAGAATCTTAAAACCTATGTATTTATATCTCTCTGTAAGTGAGTGAAGTGGGTGAAAAGCGGCATAACCACAGCAGTGAAAAGCAGTTAAACCCCATTATACAAATCAATTACTTTTAAAAACCCGTGAAACAAACACAGTGAAAGAGAGAGAAATTCTGACAAAATTCGTTCAGGGGCTGTGATGCAACCTGGATTGACCATATGTAGACCCACAGATGGATGAGACATAAGGGTGGACACTCTTGGGGCTGAGAGGTTTGGTGAGGTTGGGTGAGCAAACGCAGACGCTTTAAAGTAATACTGCGTGGAACCCATCCAATGGGTCCCAAATCTCCAGGTTCAAGGGCATCTTCCTACATCGAAAACATGCATGAGAAACCCAGAAGATGGTACACCGTGTGATCGGGAAAGGTTTCTAAAACGCACCTCATTTCTCATCTCCGTGTGCTCCGGTTCGCCATTCCAGCCGCTATACTAGCAATCTCCCTGCTTGGAGAATCAGCACCTTTAACCTCCTGTTCCATACCGGTTGCAATTTGTCCTGAGGATGAACGGGAAGAGGGGGAACCTAAGAGAGTATCTCTAGGTGTTGGGACAGGCAGAGGTCACTCTATTTTCCCATCAGGAAGAAGAATTAACCACAGGCTCAGCCTGCCGCCCGGAGCCAGAATAGGGCCTGAAGCAATCCTGCGCTTTTGCGGCCAGCTCCCAAGAAAGCGAGTTGAAAAATGGAGCTCAGGGACACTGCAATTCACAAACCTGCAGACTTAGAAATGATAACTCTCATCCACAAATATATTGAGGGAAGGCAACGAAGAGGATTTGAAAGCAAGGCAGAATTGCAGGAAACAGATTTCAGGAGGTAGATTCGAATCGCCTTTAAAGCACAGGAAAAGCGGCAAAACCTGGACAATGATGCCCTTGGCCAAAAAGGGCGTATGCGTTTTTTCCTGAATATATTCAGGAAAAAACGCATACGCCCTTTTTGGCCAACCAAGCAACCTGGAAAGGCAAAACAGCGCTACAAAGAAGTCTAGCTTCCCATCGGTCAAAAGGGCCAGGCTGAATAAAGTGTCAAAACCAGAAATGCAGGACAGACCATGGAGAAATGGGAGCCTTGCTACGCTGATGGGCGGGATGGAAATTGCCAACAGCCACTCTGGAGAAGTGTACGGTGTGTCCTGAAACATCTATAAAACTCAGCTTAGAGAGCATAGGGCACTTCCACTCACGGGCGTATGAATTGGGAAAACTAAAAATCAGCAAGACACAGGCACCCCAAAGTTTAAGGCTGCTCTGTTGACAAGAACCTCCACTTTGTTACACCTAATATATCCCAGGAAAGAGAAGAATGGATAAAGAAGTTGTGGTCCTTTTGTACAATGGAATATCACTCAGCCATGAAATCAACGTCATAAGGCTAGTAGCAGCATGATGAGTGGATTTGGGTACGACGATTCTAAGTGAAATAAGTCACACAGAAAAAGACACTTATCATAAGATATCACTTATAGAGGGAATGTAAAAACCGCTACCCTTGAACTGAATTACATAGCAGGTCAGAGTCACACGTTTAGAAAAACTCACTATGGCTGCTTAACGGGAAAGGTGAGGTGGGGTGATGCATAAAACAAGGGTTTCAAATTAGCTCAGATAGCGTTCCATAAACCCAATATGTAATAGACAAGACCTACTCCTTCCTCAGCGAACTGGACTCAACACCCCCTATTCACCGCCCAAGAATATATCTGACTAGTAAGAATCTTAAAAGCTATGTATTGATATCTCTCTGTAAGTGAGTCAAGTGGGTGAAAAGCGGCATAAACACAGCAGTGAAAAGCAGCTAAACCCCATTATACAAATCAATTACTTTTAAAAACCCGTGAAACAAAGACAGTGAAAGAGAGAGAAATTCTGACAAAATTCGTTCAGGGTCTGTGATGCAATCTGGATTGACCATATGTAGACCCACAGATGGATGAGACATAAGGGTGGATACTCTTGGGGCTGAGAGGTTTGGTGAGGTTGGGTGAGCAAACGCAGACCCTTTAAAGTAATACTGTGTGGTACCCATCCCATGGGTCCCAAATCTCCAGGTTCAAGGGCATCTTCCTACATCGAAAACATGCATGAGAAACCCAGAAGATGGTACACCGTGTGATCGGGAAAGGTTTCTAAAATGCACCTCATTTCTCATCTCCTTGTGCTCCGGTTCGCCATTCCAGCTGCTATACTGGCAATCTCCCTGCTTGGAGAATCAGCACCTTTAACCTCCTGTTCCGTACAGGTTGCAATTTGTCCTGAGGATGAACGGGAAGAGGGGGAACCAATGAGAGACTAGCTCTAGGTGTTGGGACAGGCACAGGTCACTCTATTTTCCCATCAGGAAGAAGAATTAACCTCAGGCTCAGCTTGCCGCCCGGAGCCAGAATAGGGCCTGAAGCAATCCTGCGCTTTTGCGGCCAGCTCCCAAGAAAGCGAGTTGAAAAATGGAGCTCAGGGGCACTGCAATTCACAAACCTGCAGACTTAGAAATGATAACTCTCGTCCACAAATATATTGAGGGAAGGCAACGAAGAGGATTTGAAAGCAAGGCAGAATTGCAGGAAACAGATTTCAGGAGGTAGATTCGAATCGCCTTTAAAGCACAGGAAAAGCGGCAAAACCTCGACAATGATGCCCTTGGCCAAAAAGGGCGTATGCGTTTTTTCCTGAATATATTCAGGAAAAAACGCATACGCCCTTTTTGGCCAACCAAGCAACCTGGAAAGGCAAATCAGCGCTACAAAGAAGTCTCGCTTCCCATCGATCAAAAGGGCCAGGCTGAATAAAGTGTCAAAACCAGAAATGCAGGACAGGCCATGGAGAAATGGGAGCCTTGCTACGCTGATGGGCGGGATGTAAATTGCCAACAGCCACTCTGGAGAAGTGTACGGTGTGTCCTGAAACATCTAAAAAACTCAGCTTACAGAGCATAGGGCAATTCCACTCATGGGCGTATAAATTGGGAAAACTAAAAATCAGCAAGACAGAGGCACACCAAAGTTTAGGACTGCTCTGTTGACAAGAACCCCCACTTTGTTACACATTAAATATCCCAGGAAAGACAAGAATGGATAAAGAAGTTGTGATCCTTATGTACAATGGAATATCACTCAGCCATGAAATCAACGTCATAAGGCTAGGAGCAGCATGATGAGTGGATTTGGGTTCGACGATTCTAAGTGAAATAAGTCACACAGAAAAAGACACTTATCATAAGATATCACTTATAGAGGGAATGTAAAAACCGCTACCCTTGAACTGAATTACATAACAGGTCAGAGTCACACGTTTAGAAAACACACTAGGGCTGCTTAACGGGAAAGGTGAGGTGGGGTGATGCATAAAACAAGGGTTTCAAATTAGCTCAGATAGCGTTCCATAAACCCAATATGTAATAAACAAGACCTACTCCTTCCTCAGTGAACTGGACTCAACAAACCCTATTCACCGCCCAAGAATATATCTGACTAGTAAGAATCTTAAAACCTATGTATTTATATATCTCTGTAAGTGAGTGAAGTGGGTGAAAACGGCATAAACACAGCAGTGAAAAGCAGCTAAACCCCATTATACAAATCAATTACTTTTAAAAACCCGTGAAACAACAACAGTGAAAGAGAGAGAAATTCTGACAAAATTCGTTCAGGGGCTGTGATGCAACCTGGATTGACCATATGTAGACCCACAGATGGATGAGACATAAGGGTGGACACTCTTAGGGCTGAGAGGTTTGGTGAGGTTGGGTGAGCAAACGCAGACCCTTTAAAGTAATACTGCGTGGAACCCATCCCATGGGTCCCAAATCTCCAGGTTCAAGGGCATCTTCCTACATCGAAAACATGCATGAGAAACCCCGAAGATGGTACACCGTGTGATCGGGAAAAGTTTCTAAAACGCACCTCATTTCTCATCTCCTTGTTCTCCGGTTCGCCATTCCAGCCGCTATACTAGCAATCTCCCTGCTTGGAGAATCAGCACCTTTTACCTCTTGTTCCGTACAGGTTGCAATTTGTCCTGAGGATGAACGGGAAGAGGGGGAACCAATGAGAGACTAGCTTTAGGTGTTGGGACAGGCACAGGTCACTCTATTTTCCCATCAGGAAGAAGAATTAACCTCAGGCTCAGCTTGCCGCCCGGAGCCAGAATAGGGCCTGAAGCAATCCTGCGCTTTTGCAGCCAGCTCCCAAGAAAGCGAGTTGAAAAATGGAGCTCAGGGGCACTGCAATTCACAAACCTGCAGACTTAGAAATGATAACTCTCGTCCACAAATGTGTTGAGGGAAGGCAACGAAGAGGATTTGAAAGCAAGGCAGAATTGCAGGAAACAAATTTCAGGAGGTAGATTCGAATCGCCTTTAAAGCACAGGAAAAGCGGCAAAACCTCGACAATGATGCCCTTGGCCAAAAAGGGCGTATGCGTTTTTTCCTGAATATATTCAGGAAAAAACGCATACGCCCTTTTTGGCCAACCAAGCAACCTGGAAAGGCAAATCAGCGCTACAAAGAAGTCTCGCTTCCCATCGGTCAAAAGGGCCAGGCTCAATAAAGTGTCAAAACCAGAAATGCAGGACAGGCCATGGAGAAATGGGAGCCTTGCTACGCTGATGGGCGGGATGGAAATTGCCAACAGCCACTCTGGAGAAGTGTACGGTGTGTCCTGAAACATCTAAAAAACTCAGCTTACAGAGCATAGGGCACTTCCACTCATGGGCGTATAAATTGGGAAAACTAAAAATCAGCAAGACACAGGCACCCCAAAGTTTAGGGCTGCTCTGTTGACAAGAACCTCCACTTTGTTACACCTTAAATATCCCGGGAAAGACAAGAATGGATAAAGAAGTTGTGGTCCTTATGTACAATGGAATATCACTCAGCCATGAAATCAACGTCATAAGGCTAGTAGCAGCATGATGAGTGGATTTGGGTACGATGATTCTAAGTGAAATAAGTCACACAGAAAAAGACACTTATCATAAGATATCACTTATAGAGGGAATGTAAAAACCGCTACCCTTGAACTGAATTACATAACAGGTCAGAGTCACACGTTTAGAAAACACACTAGGGCTGCTTAACGGGAAAGGTGAGGTGGGGTGATGCATAAAACAAGGGTTTCAAATTAGCTCAGATAGCGTTCCATAAACCCAATATGTAATAGACAAGACCTACTCCTTCCTCAGTGAACTGGACTCAACACGCCCTATTCACCGCCCAAGAATATATCTGACTAGTAAGAATCTTAAAACCTATGTATTTATATCTCTCTGTAAGTGAGTGAAGTGGGTGAAAAGCGGCATAACCACAGCAGTGAAAAGCAGCTAAACCCCATTATACAAATCAATTACTTTTAAAAACCCGTGAAACAAAGACATTGAAAGAGAGGGAAATTCTGACAAAATTCGTTCAGGGGCTGTGATGCAACCTGGATTGACCATATGTAGACAGACAGATGGATGAGACATAAGGGTGGACACTCTTGGGGCTGAGAGGTTTGGTGAGGTTGGGTGAGCAAACGCAGACCCTTTAAAGTCATACTTTGTGGTACCCATCCCACGGGTCCCAAATCTCCAGGTTCAAGGGCATCTTCCTACATCGAAAACATGCATGAGAAACCCAGAAGATGGTACACCGTGTGATCGGGAAAGGTTTCTAAAACGCACCTCATTTCTCATCAATTTGTGCTCCGGTTCGCCATTCCAGCTGCTATACTAGCAATCTTCCTGCTTGGAGAATCAGCACCTTTAACCTCCTGTTCCGTACAGGTTGCAATTTGTCCTGAGGATGAACGGGAAGAGGGGGAACCAATGAGAGACTAGCTCTAGGTGTTGGGACAGGCACAGGTCACTCTATTTTCCCATCAGGAAGAAGAATTAACCTCAGGCTCAGCTTGCCGCCCGGAGCCAGAATAGGGCCTGAAGCAATCCTGCGCTTTTGCGGTCAGCTCCCAAGAAAGCGAGTTGAAAAATGGAGCTCAGGGGCACTGCAATTCACAAACCTGCAGACTTAGAAATGATAACTCTCGTCCACAAATATATTGAGGGAAGGCAACGAAGAGGATTTGAAAGCAAGGCAGAATTGCAGGAAACAGATTTCAGGAGGTAGATTCGAATCGCCTTTAAAGCACAGGAAAAGCGGCAAAACCTCGACAATGATGCCCTTGGCCAAAAAGGGCGTATGCGTTTTTTCCTGAATATATTCAGGAAAAAACGCATACGCCCTTTTTGGCCAACCAAGCAACCTGCAAAGGCAAATCAGCACTACAAAGAAGTCTCGCTTCCCATCGGTCAAAAGGCCCAGGCTGAATAAAGTGTCAAAACCAGAAATGCAGGACAGGCCATGGAGAAATGGGAGCCTTGCTACGCTGATGGGCGGGATGGAAATTGCCAACAGCCACTCTGGAGAAGAGTGCGGTGTGTCCTGAAACATCTAAAAAACTCAGCTTAGAGAGCATAGGGCACTTCCACTCATGGGCGTATAAATTGGGAAAACTAAAAATCAGCAAGACACAGGCACCCCAAAGTTTAGGGCTGCTCTGTTGACAAGAACCTCCACTTTGTTACACCTTAAATATCCCAGGAAAAAAAAGAATGGATAAAGAAGTTGTGGTCCTTATGTACAATGGAATATCACTCAGCCATGAAATCAACGTCATAAGGCTAGTAGCAGCATGATGAGTGGATTTGGGTACGACGATTCTAAGTGAAATAAGTCACACAGAAAAAGACACTTATCATAAGATATCACTTATAGAGGGAATGTAAAAACCGCTACCCTTGAACTGAATTACATAACAGGTCAGAGTCACACGTTTAGAAAACACACTAGGGCTGCTTAACGGGAAAGGTGAGGTGGGGTGATGCATAAAACAAGGGTTTCAAATTAGCTCAGATAGCGTTCCATAAACCCAATATGTAATAGACAAGACCTACTCCTTCCTCAGTGAACTGGACTCAACACGCCCTATTCACCGCCCAAGAATATATCTGACTAGTAAGAATCTTAAAACCTATGTATTTATATCTCTCTGTAAGTGAGTGAAGTGGGTGAAAAGCGGCATAACCACAGCAGTGAAAAGCAGCTAAACCCCATTATACAAATCAATTACTTTTAAAAACCCGTGAAACAAAGACAGTGAAAGAGAGAGAAATTCTGACAAAATTCGTTCAGGGGCTGTGATGCAACCTGGATTGACCATATGTAGACCCACAGATGGATGAGACATAAGGGTGGACACTCTTGGGGCTGAGAGGTTTGGTGAGGTTGGGTGAGCAAACGCAGACCCTTTAAAGTCATACTGTGTGGTACCCATCCCACGGGTCCCAAATCTCCAGGTTCAAGGGCATCTTCCTACATCGAAAACATGCATGAGAAACCCAGAAGATGGTACACCGTGTGATCGGGAAAGGTTTCTAAAACGCACCTCATTTCTCATCTCCTTGTGCTCCGGTTCGCCATTCCAGCTGCTATACTAGCAATCTCCCTGCTTGGAGAATCAGCACCTTTAACCTCCTGTTCCGTACAGGTTGCAATTTGTCCTGAGGATGAACGGGAAGAGGGGGAACCAATGAGAGACTAGCTCTAGGTGTTGGGACAGGCACAGGTCACTCTATTTTCCCATCAGGAAGAAGAATTAACCTCAGGCTCAGCTTGCCGCCCGGAGCCAGAATAGGGCCTGAAGCAATCCTGCGCTTTTGCGGCCAGCTCCCAAGAAAGCGAGTTGAAAAATGGAGCTCAGGGGCACTGCAATTCACAAACCTGCAGACTTAGAAATGATAACTCTCGTCCACAAATATATTGAGGGAAGGCAACGAAGAGGATTTGAAAGCAAGGCAGAATTGCAGGAAACAGATTTCAGGAGGTAGATTCGAATCGCCTTTAAAGCACAGGAAAAGCGGCAAAACCTCGACAATGATGCCCTTGGCCAAAAAGGGCGTATGCGTTTTTTCCTGAATATATTCAGGAAAAAACGCATACGCCCTTTTTGGCCAACCAAGCAACCTGGAAAGGCAAATCAGCGCTACAAAGAAGTCTCGCTTCCCATCGGTCAAAAGGGCCAGGCTGAATAAAGTGTCAAAACCAGAAATGCAGGACAGGCCATGGAGAAATGGGAGCCTTGCTACGCTGATGGGCCGGATGGAAATTGCCAACAGCCACTCTGGAGAAGTGTACGGTGTGTCCTGAAACATCTAAAAAACTCAGCTTACAGAGCATAGGGCACTTCCACTCATGGGCGTATAAATTGGGAAAACTAAAAATCAGCAAGACACAGGCACCCCAAAGTTTAGGGCTGCTCTGTTGACAAGAACCTCCACTTTGTTACACCTTAAATATCCCAGGAAAAAAAAGAATGGATAAAGAAGTTGTGGTCCTTATGTACAATGGAATATCACTCAGCCATGAAATCAACGTCATAAGGCTAGTAGCAGCATGATGAGTGGATTTGGGTACGACGATTCTAAGTGAAATAAGTCACACAGAAAAAGACACTTATCATAAGATATCACTTATAGAGGGAATGTAAAAACCGCTACCCTTGAACTGAATTACATAACAGGTCAGAGTCACACGTTTAGAAAACACACTAGGGCTGCTTAACGGGAAAGGTGAGGTGGGGTGATGCATAAAACAAGGGTTTCAAATTAGCTCAGATAGCGTTCCATAAACCCAATATGTAATAGACAAGACCTACTCCTTCCTCAGTGAACTGGACTCAACACGCCCTATTCACCGCCCAAGAATATATCTGACTAGTAAGAATCTTAAAACCTATGTATTTATATCTCTCTGTAAGTGAGTGAAGTGGGTGAAAAGCGGCATAACCACAGCAGTGAAAAGCAGCTAAACCCCATTATACAAATCAATTACTTTTAAAAACCCGTGAAACAAAGACAGTGAAAGAGAGAGAAATTCTGACAAAATTCGTTCAGGGGCTGTGATGCAACCTGGATTGACCATATGTAGACCCACAGATGGATGAGACATAAGGGTGGACACTCTTGGGGCTGAGAGGTTTGGTGAGGTTGGGTGAGCAAACGCAGACCCTTTAAAGTCATACTGTGTGGTACCCATCCCACGGGTCCCAAATCTCCAGGTTCAAGGGCATCTTCCTACATCGAAAACATGCATGAGAAACCCAGAAGATGGTACACCGTGTGATCGGGAAAGGTTTCTAAAACGCACCTCATTTCTCATCTCCTTGTGCTCCGGTTCGCCATTCCAGCTGCTATACTAGCAATCTCCCTGCTTGGAGAATCAGCACCTTTAACCTCCTGTTCCGTACAGGTTGCAATTTGTCCTGAGGATGAACGGGAAGAGGGGGAACCAATGAGAGACTAGCTCTAGGTGTTGGGACAGGCACAGGTCACTCTATTTTCCCATCAGGAAGAAGAATTAACCTTAGGCTCAGCTTGCCGCCCAGAGCCAGAATAGGGCCTGAAGCAATCCTGCGCTTTTGCGGCCAGCTCCCAAGAAAGCGAGTTGAAAAATGGAGCTCAGGGGCACTGCAATTCACAAACCTGCAGACTTAGAAATGATAACTCTCGTCCACAAATATATTGAGGGAAGGCAACAAAGAGGATTTGAAAGCAAGGCAGAATTGCAGGAAACAGATTTCAGGAGGTAGATTCGAATCGCCTTTAAAGCACAGGAAAAGCGGCAAAACCTCGACAATGATGCCCTTGGCCAAAAAGGGCGTATGCGTTTTTTCCTGAATATATTCAGGAAAAAACGCATACGCCCTTTTTGGCCAACCAAGCAACCTGGAAAGGCAAATCAGCGCTACAAAGAAGTCTCGCTTCCCATCGGTCAAAAGGGCCAGGCTGAATAAAGTGTCAAAACCAGAAATGCAGGACAGGCCATGGAGAAATGGGAGCCTTGCTACGCTGATGGGCGGGATGGAAATTGCCAACAGCCACTCTGGAGAAGTGTACGGTGTGTCCTGAAACATCTAAAAAACTCAGCTTAGAGAGCATAGGGCACTTCCACTCATGGGCGTATAAATTGGGAAAACTAAAAATCAGCAAGACACAGGCACCCCAAAGTTTAGGGCTGCTCTGTTGACAAGAACCTCCACTTTGTTACACCTTAAATATCCCAGGAAAAAAAAGAATGGATAAAGAAGTTGTGGTCCTTATGTACAATGGAATATCACTCAGCCATGAAATCAACGTCATAAGGCTAGTAGCAGCATGATGAGTGGATTTGGGTACGACGATTCTAAGTGAAATAAGTCACACAGAAAAAGACACTTATCATAAGATATCACTTATAGAGGGAATGTAAAAACCGCTACCCTTGAACTGAATTACATAACAGGTCAGAGTCACACGTTTAGAAAACACACTAGGGCTGCTTAACGGGAAAGGTGAGGTGGGGTGATGCATAAAACAAGGGTTTCAAATTAGCTCAGATAGCGTTCCATAAACCCAATATGTAATAGACAAGACCTACTCCTTCCTCAGTGAACTGGACTCAACACGCCCTATTCACCGCCCAAGAATATATCTGACTAGTAAGAATCTTAAAACCTATGTATTTATATCTCTCTGTAAGTGAGTGAAGTGGGTGAAAAGCGGCATAACCACAGCAGTGAAAAGCAGCTAAACCCCATTATACAAATCAATTACTTTTAAAAACCCGTGAAACAAAGACAGTGAAAGAGAGAGAAATTCTGACAAAATTCGTTCAGGGGCTGTGATGCAACCTGGATTGACCATATGTAGACCCACAGATGGATGAGACATAAGGGTGGACACTCTTGGGGCTGAGAGGTTTGGTGAGGTTGGGTGAGCAAACGCAGACCCTTTAAAGTCATACTGTGTGGTACCCATCCCACGGGTCCCAAATCTCCAGGTTCAAGGGCATCTTCCTACATCGAAAACATGCATGAGAAACCCAGAAGATGGTACACCGTGTGATCGGGAAAGGTTTCTAAAACGCACCTCATTTCTCATCTCCTTGTGCTCCGGTTCGCCATTCCAGCTGCTATACTAGCAATCTCCCTGCTTGGAGAATCAGCACCTTTAACCTCCTGTTCCGTACAGGTTGCAATTTGTCCTGAGGATGAACGGGAAGAGGGGGAACCAATGAGAGACTAGCTCTAGGTGTTGGGACAGGCACAGGTCACTCTATTTTCCCATCAGGAAGAAGAATTAACCTTAGGCTCAGCTTGCCGCCCGGAGCCAGAATAGGGCCTGAAGCAATCCTGCGCTTTTGCGGCCAGCTCCCAAGAAAGCGAGTTGAAAAATGGAGCTCAGGGGCACTGCAATTCACAAACCTGCAGACTTAGAAATGATAACTCTCGTCCACAAATATATTGAGGGAAGGCAACAAAGAGGATTTGAAAGCAAGGCAGAATTGCAGGAAACAGATTTCAGGAGGTAGATTCGAATCGCCTTTAAAGCACAGGAAAAGCGGCAAAACCTCGACAATGATGCCCTTGGCCAAAAAGGGCGTATGCGTTTTTTCCTGAATATATTCAGGAAAAAACGCATACGCCCTTTTTGGCCAACCAAGCAACCTGGAAAGGCAAATCAGCGCTACAAAGAAGTCTCGCTTCCCATCGGTCAAAAGGGCCAGGCTGAATAAAGTGTCAAAACCAGAAATGCAGGACAGGCCATGGAGAAATGGGAGCCTTGCTACGCTGATGGGCGGGATGGAAATTGCCAACAGCCACTCTGGAGAAGTGTACGGTGTGTCCTGAAACATCTAAAAAACTCAGCTTAGAGAGCATAGGGCACTTCCACTCATGGGCGTATAAATTGGGAAAACTAAAAATCAGCAAGACACAGGCACCCCAAAGTTTAGGGCTGCTCTGTTGACAAGAACCTCCACTTTGTTACACCTTAAATATCCCAGGAAAAAAAAGAATGGATAAAGAAGTTGTGGTCCTTATGTACAATGGAATATCACTCAGCCATGAAATCAACGTCATAAGGCTAGTAGCAGCATGATGAGTGGATTTGGGTACGACGATTCTAAGTGAAATAAGTCACACAGAAAAAGACACTTATCATAAGATATCACTTATAGAGGGAATGTAAAAACCGCTACCCTTGAACTGAATTACATAACAGGTCAGAGTCACACGTTTAGAAAACACACTAGGGCTGCTTAACGGGAAAGGTGAGGTGGGGTGATGCATAAAACAAGGGTTTCAAATTAGCTCAGATAGCGTTCCATAAACCCAATATGTAATAGACAAGACCTACTCCTTCCTCAGTGAACTGGACTCAACACGCCCTATTCACCGCCCAAGAATATATCTGACTAGTAAGAATCTTAAAACCTATGTATTTATATCTCTCTGTAAGTGAGTGAAGTGGGTGAAAAGCGGCATAACCACAGCAGTGAAAAGCAGCTAAACCCCATTATACAAATCAATTACTTTTAAACACCCGTGAAACAAAGACAGTGAAAGAGAGAGAAATTCTGACAAAATTCGTTCAGGGGCTGTGATGCAACCTGGATTGACCATATGTAGACCCACAGATGGATGAGACATAAGGGTGGACACTCTTGGGGCTGAGAGGTTTGGTGAGGTTGGGTGAGCAAACGCAGACCCTTTAAAGTCATACTGTGTGGTACCCATCCCACGGATCCCAAATCTCCAGGTTCAAGGGCATCTTCCTACATCGAAAACATGCATGAGAAACCCAGAAGATGGTACACCGTGTGATCGGGAAAGGTTTCTAAAACGCACCTCATTTCTCATCTCCTTGTGCTCCGGTTCGCCATTCCAGCTGCTATACTAGCAATCTCCCTGCTTGGAGAATCAGCACCTTTAACCTCCTGTTCCGTACAGGTTGCAATTTGTCCTGAGGATGAACGGGAAGAGGGGGAACCAATGAGAGACTAGCTCTAGGTGTTGGGACAGGCACAGGTCACTCTATTTTCCCATCAGGAAGAAGAATTAACCTCAGGCTCAGCTTGCCGCCCGGAGCCAGAATAGGGCCTGAAGCAATCCTGCGCTTTTGCGGCCAGCTCCCAAGAAAGCGAGTTGAAAAATGGAGCTCAGGGGCACTGCAATTCACAAACCTGCAGACTTAGAAATGATAACTCTCGTCCACAAATATATTGAGGGAAGGCAACGAAGAGGATTTGAAAGCAAGGCAGAATTGCAGGAAACAGATTTCAGGGGGTAGATTCGAATCGCCTTTAAAGCACAGGAAAAGCGGCAAAACATCGACAATGATGCCCTTGGCCAAAAAGGGCGTATGCGTTTTTTCCTGAATATATTCAGGAAAAAACGCATACGCCCTTTTTGGCCAACCAAGCAACCTGGAAAGGCAAATCAGCGCTACAAAGAAGTCTCGCTTCCCATCGGTCAAAAGGGCCAGGCTCAATAAAGTGTCAAAACCAGAAATGCAGGACAGGCCATGGAGAAATGGGAGCCTTGCTACGCTGATGGGCGGGATGGAAATTGCCAACAGCCACTCTGGAGAAGTGTACGGTGTGTCCTGAAACATCTAAAAAACTCAGCTTACAGAGCATAGGGCACTTCCACTCATGGGCGTATAAATTGGGAAAACTAAAAATCAGCAAGACACAGGCACCCCAAAGTTTAGGGCTGCTCTGTTGACAAGAACCTCCACTTTGTTACACCTTAAATATCCCGGGAAAGACAAGAATGGATAAAGAAGTTGTGGTCCTTATGTACAATGGAATATCACTCAGCCATGAAATCAACGTCATAAGGCTAGTAGCAGCATGATGAGTGGATTTGGGTACGATGATTCTAAGTGAAATAAGTCACACAGAAAAAGACACTTATCATAAGATATCACTTATAGAGGGAATGTAAAAACCGCTACCCTTGAACTGAATTACATAACAGGTCAGAGTCACACGTTTAGAAAACACACTAGGGCTGCTTAACGGGAAAGGTGAGGTGGGGTGATGCATAAAACAAGGGTTTCAAATTAGCTCAGATAGCGTTCCATAAACCCAATATGTAATAGACAAGACCTACTCCTTCCTCAGTGAACTGGACTCAACACGCCCTATTCACCGCCCAAGAATATATCTGACTAGTAAGAATCTTAAAACCTATGTATTTATATCTCTCTGTAAGTGAGTGAAGTGGGTGAAAAGCGGCATAACCACAGCAGTGAAAAGCAGCTAAACCCCATTATACAAATCAATTACTTTTAAAAACCCGTGAAACAAAGACATTGAAAGAGAGGGAAATTCTGACAAAATTCGTTCAGGGGCTGTGATGCAACCTGGATTGACCATATGTAGACCCACAGATGGATGAGACATAAGGGTGGACACTCTTGGGGCTGAGAGGTTTGGTGAGGTTGGGTGAGCAAACGCAGACCCTTTAAAGTCATACTTTGTGGTACCCATCCCACGGGTCCCAAATCTCCAGGTTCAAGGGCATCTTCCTACATCGAAAACATGCATGAGAAACCCAGAAGATGGTACACCGTGTGATCGGGAAAGGTTTCTAAAACGCACCTCATTTCTCATCTCCTTGTGCTCCGGTTCGCCATTCCAGCTGCTATACTAGCAATCTTCCTGCTTGGAGAATCAGCACCTTTAACCTCCTGTTCCGTACAGGTTGCAATTTGTCCTGAGGATGAACGGGAAGAGGGGGAACCAATGAGAGACTAGCTCTAGGTGTTGGGACAGGCACAGGTCACTCTATTTTCCCATCAGGAAGAAGAATTAACCTCAGGCTCAGCTTGCCGCCCGGAGCCAGAATAGGGCCTGAAGCAATCCTGCGCTTTTGCGGTCAGCTCCCAAGAAAGCGAGTTGAAAAATGGAGCTCAGGGGCACTGCAATTCACAAACCTGCAGACTTAGAAATGATAACTCTCGTCCACAAATATATTGAGGGAAGGCAACGAAGAGGATTTGAAAGCAAGGCAGAATTGCAGGAAACAGATTTCAGGAGGTAGATTCGAATCGCCTTTAAAGCACAGGAAAAGCGGCAAAACCTCGACAATGATGCCCTTGGCCAAAAAGGGCGTATGCGTTTTTTCCTGAATATATTCAGGAAAAAACGCATACGCCCTTTTTGGCCAACCAAGCAACCTGGAAAGGCAAATCAGCACTACAAAGAAGTCTCGCTTCCCATCGGTCAAAAGGCCCAGGCTGAATAAAGTGTCAAAACCAGAAATGCAGGACAGGCCATGGAGAAATGGGAGCCTTGCTACGCTGATGGGCGGGATGGAAATTGCCAACAGCCACTCTGGAGAAGAGTGCGGTGTGTCCTGAAACATCTAAAAAACTCAGCTTAGAGAGCATAGGGCACTTCCACTCATGGGCGTATAAATTGGGAAAACTAAAAATCAGCAAGACACAGGCACCCCAAAGTTTAGGGCTGCTCTGTTGACAAGAACCTCCACTTTGTTACACCTTAAATATCCCAGGAAAAAAAAGAATGGATAAAGAAGTTGTGGTCCTTATGTACAATGGAATATCACTCAGCCATGAAATCAACGTCATAAGGCTAGTAGCAGCATGATGAGTGGATTTGGGTACGACGATTCTAAGTGAAATAAGTCACACAGAAAAAGACACTTATCATAAGATATCACTTATAGAGGGAATGTAAAAACCGCTACCCTTGAACTGAATTACATAACAGGTCAGAGTCACACGTTTAGAAAACACACTAGGGCTGCTTAACGGGAAAGGTGAGGTGGGGTGATGCATAAAACAAGGGTTTCAAATTAGCTCAGATAGCGTTCCATAAACCCAATATGTAATAGACAAGACCTACTCCTTCCTCAGTGAACTGGACTCAACACGCCCTATTCACCGCCCAAGAATATATCTGACTAGTAAGAATCTTAAAACCTATGTATTTATATCTCTCTGTAAGTGAGTGAAGTGGGTGAAAAGCGGCATAACCACAGCAGTGAAAAGCAGCTAAACCCCATTATACAAATCAATTACTTTTAAAAACCCGTGAAACAAAGACAGTGAAAGAGAGAGAAATTCTGACAAAATTCGTTCAGGGGCTGTGATGCAACCTGGATTGACCATATGTAGACCCACAGATGGATGAGACATAAGGGTGGACACTCTTGGGGCTGAGAGGTTTGGTGAGGTTGGGTGAGCAAACGCAGACCCTTTAAAGTCATACTGTGTGGTACCCATCCCACGGGTCCCAAATCTCCAGGTTCAAGGGCATCTTCCTACATCGAAAACATGCATGAGAAACCCAGAAGATGGTACACCGTGTGATCGGGAAAGGTTTCTAAAACGCACCTCATTTCTCATCTCCTTGTGCTCCGGTTCGCCATTCCAGCTGCTATACTAGCAATCTCCCTGCTTGGAGAATCAGCACCTTTAACCTCCTGTTCCGTACAGGTTGCAATTTGTCCTGAGGATGAACGGGAAGAGGGGGAACCAATGAGAGACTAGCTCTAGGTGTTGGGACAGGCACAGGTCACTCTATTTTCCCATCAGGAAGAAGAATTAACCTCAGGCTCAGCTTGCCGCCCGGAGCCAGAATAGGGCCTGAAGCAATCCTGCGCTTTTGCGGCCAGCTCCCAAGAAAGCGAGTTGAAAAATGGAGCTCAGGGGCACTGCAATTCACAAACCTGCAGACTTAGAAATGATAACTCTCGTCCACAAATATATTGAGGGAAGGCAACGAAGAGGATTTGAAAGCAAGGCAGAATTGCAGGAAACAGATTTCAGGAGGTAGATTCGAATCGCCTTTAAAGCACAGGAAAAGCGGCAAAACCTCGACAATGATGCCCTTGGCCAAAAAGGGCGTATGAGTTTTTTCCTGAATATATTCAGGAAAAAACGCATACGCCCTTTTTGGCCAACCAAGCAACCTGGAAAGGCAAATCAGCGCTACAAAGAAGTCTCGCTTCCCATCGGTCAAAAGGGCCAGGCTGAATAAAGTGTCAAAACCAGAAATGCAGGACAGGCCATGGAGAAATGGGAGCCTTGCTACGCTGATGGGCCGGATGGAAATTGCCAACAGCCACTCTGGAGAAGTGTACGGTGTGTCCTGAAACATCTAAAAAACTCAGCTTACAGAGCATAGGGCACTTCCACTCATGGGCGTATAAATTGGGAAAACTAAAAATCAGCAAGACACAGGCACCCCAAAGTTTAGGGCTGCTCTGTTGACAAGAACCTCCACTTTGTTACACCTTAAATATCCCAGGAAAGACAAGAATGGATAAAGAAGTTGTGGTCCTTATGTACAATGGAATATCACTCAGCCATGAAATCAACGTCATAAGGCTAGTAGCAGCATGATGAGTGGATTTGGGTACGACGATTCTAAGTGAAATAAGTCACACAGAAAAAGACACTTATCATAAGATATCACTTATAGAGGGAATGTAAAAACCGCTACCCTTGAACTGAATTACATAACAGGTCAGAGTCACACGTTTAGAAAACACACTAGGGCTGCTTAACGGGAAAGGTGAGGTGGGGTGATGCATAAAACAAGGGTTTCAAATTAGCTCAGATAGCGTTCCATAAACCCAATATGTAATAGACAAGACCTACTCCTTCCTCAGTGAACTGGACTCAACACGCCCTATTCACCGCCCAAGAATATATCTGACTAGTAAGAATCTTAAAACCTATGTATTTATATCTCTCTGTAAGTGAGTGAAGTGGGTGAAAAGCGGCATAACCACAGCAGTGAAAAGCAGCTAAACCCCATTATACAAATCAATTACTTTTAAAAACCCGTGAAACAAAGACAGTGAAAGAGAGAGAAATTCTGACAAAATTCGTTCAGGGGCTGTGATGCAACCTGGATTGACCATATGTAGACCCACAGATGGATGAGACATAAGGGTGGACACTCTTGGGGCTGAGAGGTTTGGTGAGGTTGGGTGAGCAAACGCAGACCCTTTAAAGTCATACTGTGTGGTACCCATCCCACGGGTCCCAAATCTCCAGGTTCAAGGGCATCTTCCTACATCGAAAACATGCATGAGAAACCCAGAAGATGGTACACCGTGTGATCGGGAAAGGTTTCTAAAACGCACCTCATTTCTCATCTCCTTGTGCTCCGGTTCGCCATTCCAGCTGCTATACTAGCAATCTCCCTGCTTGGAGAATCAGCACCTTTAACCTCCTGTTCCGTACAGGTTGCAATTTGTCCTGAGGATGAACGGGAAGAGGGGGAACCAATGAGAGACTAGCTCTAGGTGTTGGGACAGGCACAGGTCACTCTATTTTCCCATCAGGAAGAAGAATTAACCTTAGGCTCAGCTTGCCGCCCAGAGCCAGAATAGGGCCTGAAGCAATCCTGCGCTTTTGCGGCCAGCTCCCAAGAAAGCGAGTTGAAAAATGGAGCTCAGGGGCACTGCAATTCACAAACCTGCAGACTTAGAAATGATAACTCTCGTCCACAAATATATTGAGGGAAGGCAACAAAGAGGATTTGAAAGCAAGGCAGAATTGCAGGAAACAGATTTCAGGAGGTAGATTCGAATCGCCTTTAAAGCACAGGAAAAGCGGCAAAACCTCGACAATGATGCCCTTGGCCAAAAAGGGCGTATGCGTTTTTTCCTGAATATATTCAGGAAAAAACGCATACGCCCTTTTTGGCCAACCAAGCAACCTGGAAAGGCAAATCAGCGCTACAAAGAAGTCTCGCTTCCCATCGGTCAAAAGGGCCAGGCTGAATAAAGTGTCAAAACCAGAAATGCAGGACAGGCCATGGAGAAATGGGAGCCTTGCTACGCTGATGGGCGGGATGGAAATTGCCAACAGCCACTCTGGAGAAGTGTACGGTGTGTCCTGAAACATCTAAAAAACTCAGCTTAGAGAGCATAGGGCACTTCCACTCATGGGCGTATAAATTGGGAAAACTAAAAATCAGCAAGACACAGGCACCCCAAAGTTTAGGGCTGCTCTGTTGACAAGAACCTCCACTTTGTTACACCTTAAATATCCCAGGAAAAAAAAGAATGGATAAAGAAGTTGTGGTCCTTATGTACAATGGAATATCACTCAGCCATGAAATCAACGTCATAAGGCTAGTAGCAGCATGATGAGTGGATTTGGGTACGACGATTCTAAGTGAAATAAGTCACACAGAAAAAGACACTTATCATAAGATATCACTTATAGAGGGAATGTAAAAACCGCTACCCTTGAACTGAATTACATAACAGGTCAGAGTCACACGTTTAGAAAACACACTAGGGCTGCTTAACGGGAAAGGTGAGGTGGGGTGATGCATAAAACAAGGGTTTCAAATTAGCTCAGATAGCGTTCCATAAACCCAATATGTAATAGACAAGACCTACTCCTTCCTCAGTGAACTGGACTCAACACGCCCTATTCACCGCCCAAGAATATATCTGACTAGTAAGAATCTTAAAACCTATGTATTTATATCTCTCTGTAAGTGAGTGAAGTGGGTGAAAAGCGGCATAACCACAGCAGTGAAAAGCAGCTAAACCCCATTATACAAATCAATTACTTTTAAACACCCGTGAAACAAAGACAGTGAAAGAGAGAGAAATTCTGACAAAATTCGTTCAGGGGCTGTGATGCAACCTGGATTGACCATATGTAGACCCACAGATGGATGAGACATAAGGGTGGACACTCTTGGGGCTGAGAGGTTTGGTGAGGTTGGGTGAGCAAACGCAGACCCTTTAAAGTCATACTGTGTGGTACCCATCCCACGGGTCCCAAATCTCCAGGTTCAAGGGCATCTTCCTACATCGAAAACATGCATGAGAAACCCAGAAGATGGTACACCGTGTGATCGGGAAAGGTTTCTAAAACGCACCTTATTTCTCATCTCCTTGTGCTCCGGTTCGCCATTCCAGCTGCTATACTAGCAATCTCCCTGCTTGGAGAATCAGCACCTTTAACCTCCTGTTCCGTACAGGTTGCAATTTGTCCTGAGGATGAACGGGAAGAGGGGGAACCAATGAGAGACTAGCTCTAGGTGTTGGGACAGGCACAGGTCACTCTATTTTCCCATCAGGAAGAAGAATTAACCTCAGGCTCAGCTTGCCGCCCGGAGCCAGAATAGGGCCTGAAGCAATCCTGCGCTTTTGCGGCCAGCTCCCAAGAAAGCGAGTTGAAAAATGGAGCTCAGGGGCACTGCAATTCACAAACCTGCAGACTTAGAAATGATAACTCTCGTCCACAAATATATTGAGGGAAGGCAACGAAGAGGATTTGAAAGCAAGGCAGAATTGCAGGAAACAGATTTCAGGAGGTAGATTCGAATCGCCTTTAAAGCACAGGAAAAGCGGCAAAACCTCGACAATGATGCCCTTGGCCAAAAAGGGCGAATGCGTTTTTTCCTGAATATATTCAGGAAAAAACGCATTCGCCCTTTTTGGCCAACCAAGCAACCTGGAAAGGCAAATCAGCGCTACAAAGAAGTCTCGCTTCCCATCGGTCAAAAGGGCCAGGCTGAATAAAGTGTCAAAACCAGAAATGCAGGACAGGCCATGGAGAAATGGGAGCCTTGCTACGCTGATGGGCGGGATGTAAATTGCCAACAGCCACTCTGGAGAAGTGTACGGTGTGTCCTGAAACATCTAAAAAACTCAGCTTACAGAGCATAGGGCACTTCCACTCATGGGCGTATAAATTGGGAAAACTAAAAATCAGCAAGACACAGGCACCCCAAAGTTTAGGGCTGCTCTGTTGACAAGAACCTCCACTTTGTTACACCTTAAATATCCCGGGAAAGACAAGAATGGATAAAGAAGTTGTGGTCCTTATGTACAATGGAATATCACTCAGCCATGAAATCAACGTCATAAGGCTAGTAGCAGCATGATGAGTGGATTTGGGTACGACGATTCTAAGTGAAATAAGTCACACAGAAAAAGACACTTATCATAAGATATCACTTATAGAGGGAATGTAAAAACCGCTACCCTTGAACTGAATTACATAACAGGTCAGAGTCACACGTTTAGAAAACACACTAGGGCTGCTTAACGGGAAAGGTGAGGTGGGGTGATGCATAAAACAAGGGTTTCAAATTAGCTCAGATAGCGTTCCATAAACCCAATATGTAATAGACAAGACCTACTCCTTCCTCAGTGAACTGGACTCAACACGCCCTATTCACCGCCCAAGAATATATCTGACTAGTAAGAATCTTAAAACCTATGTATTTATATCTCTCTGTAAGTGAGTGAAGTGGGTGAAAAGCGGCATAACCACAGCAGTGAAAAGCAGCTAAACCCCATTATACAAATCAATTACTTTTAAACACCCGTGAAACAAAGACAGTGAAAGAGAGAGAAATTCTGACAAAATTCGTTCAGGGGCTGTGATGCAACCTGGATTGACCATATGTAGACCCACAGATGGATGAGACATAAGGGTGGACACTCTTGGGGCTGAGAGGTTTGGTGAGGTTGGGTGAGCAAACGCAGACCCTTTAAAGTCATACTGTGTGGTACCCATCCCACGGGTCCCAAATCTCCAGGTTCAAGGGCATCTTCCTACATCGAAAACATGCATGAGAAACCCAGAAGATGGTACACCGTGTGATCGGGAAAGGTTTCTAAAACGCACCTTATTTCTCATCTACTTGTGCTCCGGTTCGCCATTCCAGCTGCTATACTAGCAATCTCCCTGCTTGGAGAATCAGCACCTTTAACCTCCTGTTCCGTACAGGTTGCAATTTGTCCTGAGGATGAACGGGAAGAGGGGGAACCAATGAGAGACTAGCTCTAGGTGTTGGGACAGGCACAGGTCACTCTATTTTCCCATCAGGAAGAAGAATTAACCTCAGGCTCAGCTTGCCGCCCGGAGCCAGAATAGGGCCTGAAGCAATCCTGCGCTTTTGTGGCCAGCTCCCAAGAAAGCGAGTTGAAAAATGGAGCTCAGGGGCACTGCAATTCACAAACCTGCAGACTTAGAAATGATAACTCTCGTCCACAAATATATTGAGGGAAGGCAACGAAGAGGATTTGAAAGCAAGGCAGAATTGCAGGAAACAGATTTCAGGAGGTAGATTCGAATCGCCTTTAAAGCACAGGAAAAGCGGCAAAACCTCGACAATGATGCCCTTGGCCAAAAAGGGCGAATGCGTTTTTTCCTGAATATATTCAGGAAAAAACGCATTCGCCCTTTTTGGCCAACCAAGCAACCTGGAAAGGCAAATCAGCGCTACAAAGAAGTCTCGCTTCCCATCGGTCAAAAGGGCCAGGCTGAATAAAGTGTCAAAACCAGAAATGCAGGACAGGCCATGGAGAAATGGGAGCCTTGCTACGCTGATGGGCGGGATGTAAATTGCCAACAGCCACTCTGGAGAAGTGTACGGTGTGTCCTGAAACATCTAAAAAACTCAGCTTACAGAGCATAGGGCACTTCCACTCATGGGCGTATAAATTGGGAAAACTAAAAATCAGCAAGACACAGGCACCCCAAAGTTTAGGGCTGCTCTGTTGACAAGAACCTCCACTTTGTTACACCTTAAATATCCCAGGAAAAAAAAGAATGGATAAAGAAGTTGTGGTCCTTATGTACAATGGAATATCACTCAGCCATGAAATCAACGTCATAAGGCTAGTAGCAGCATGATGAGTGGATTTGGGTACGACGATTCTAAGTGAAATAAGTCACACAGAAAAAGACACTTATCATAAGATATCACTTATAGAGGGAATGTAAAAACCGCTACCCTTGAACTGAATTACATAACAGGTCAGAGTCACACGTTTAGAAAACACACTAGGGCTGCTTAACGGGAAAGGTGAGGTGGGGTGATGCATAAAACAAGGGTTTCAAATTAGCTCAGATAGCGTTCCATAAACCCAATACGTAATAGACAAGACCTACTCCTTCCTCAGTGAACTGGACTCAACACGCCCTATTCACCGCCCAAGAATATATCTGACTAGTAAGAATCTTAAAACCTATGTATTTATATCTCTCTGTAAGTGAGTGAAGTGGGTGAAAAGCGGCATAACCACAGCAGTGAAAAGCAGCTAAACCCCATTATACAAATCAATTACTTTTAAAAACCCGTGAAACAAAGACAGTGAAAGAGAGAGAAATTCTGACAAAATTCGTTCAGGGGCTGTGATGCAACCTGGATTGACCATATGTAGACCCACAGATGGATGAGACATAAGGGTGGACACTCTTGGGGCTGAGAGGTTTGGTGAGGTTGGGTGAGCAAACGCAGACCCTTTAAAGTCATACTGTGTGGTACCCATCCCACGGGTCCCAAATCTCCAGGTTCAAGGGCATCTTCCTACATCGAAAACATGCATGAGAAACCCAGAAGATGGTACACCGTGTGATCGGGAAAGGTTTCTAAAACGCACCTCATTTCTCATCTCCTTGTGCTCCGGTTCGCCATTCCAGCTGCTATACTAGCAATCTCCCTGCTTGGAGAATCAGCACCTTTAACCTCCTGTTCCGTACAGGTTGCAATTTGTCCTGAGGATGAACGGGAAGAGGGGGAACCAATGAGAGACTAGCTCTAGGTGTTGGGACAGGCACAGGTCACTCTATTTTCCCATCAGAAAGAAGAATTAACCTCAGGCTCAGCTTGCCGCCCGGAGCCAGAATAGGGCCTGAAGCAATCCTGCGCTTTTGTGGCCAGCTCCCAAGAAAGCGAGTTGAAAAATGGAGCTCAGGGGCACTGCAATTCACAAACCTGCAGACTTAGAAATGATAACTCTCGTCCACAAATATATTGAGGGAAGGCAACGAAGAGGATTTGAAAGCAAGGCAGAATTGCAGGAAACAGATTTCAGGAGGTAGATTCGAATCGCCTTTAAAGCACAGGAAAAGCGGCAAAACCTCGACAATGATGCCCTTGGCCAAAAAGGGCGTATGCGTTTTTTCCTGAATATATTCAGGAAAAAACGCATTCGCCCTTTTTGGCCAACCAAGCAACCTGGAAAGGCAAATCAGCGCTACAAAGAAGTCTCGCTTCCCATCGGTCAAAAGGGCCAGGCTGAATAAAGTGTCAAAACCAGAAATGCAGGACAGGCCATGGAGAAATGGGAGCCTTGCTACGCTGATGGGCGGGATGTAAATTGCCAACAGCCACTCTGGAGAAGTGTACGGTGTGTCCTGAAACATCTAAAAAACTCAGCTTAGAGAGCATAGGGCACTTCCACTCATGGGCGTATAAATTGGGAAAACTAAAAATCAGCAAGACACAGGCACCCCAAAGTTTAGGGCTGCTCTGTTGACAAGAACCTCCACTTCGTTACACCTTAAATATCCCGGGAAAGACAAGAATGGATAAAGAAGTTGTGGTCCTTATGTACAATGGAATATCACTCAGCCATGAAATCAACGTCATAAGGCTAGTAGCAGCATGATGAGTGGATTTGGGTACGATGATTCTAAGTGAAATAAGTCACACAGAAAAAGACACTTATCATAAGATATCACTTATAGAGGGAATGTAAAAACCGCTACCCTTGAACTGAATTACATAACAGGTCAGAGTCACACGTTTAGAAAACACACTAGGGCTTCTTAACGGGAAAGGTGAGGTGGGGTGATGCATAAAACAAGGGTTTCAAATTAGCTCAGATAGCGTTCCATAAACCCAATATGTAATAGACAAGACCTACTCCTTCCTCAGTGAACTGGACTCAACACGCCCTATTCACCGCCCAAGAATATATCTGACTAGTAAGAATCTTAAAACCTATGTATTTATATCTCTCTGTAAGTGAGTGAAGTGGGTGAAAAGCGGCATAACCACAGCAGTGAAAAGCAGCTAAACCCCATTATACAAATCAATTACTTTTAAAAACCCGTGAAACAAAGACAGTGAAAGAGAGAGAAATTCTGACAAAATTCGTTCAGGGGCTGTGATGCAACCTGCATTGACCATATGTAGACCCACAGATGGATGAGACATAAGGGTGGACACTCTTGGGGCTGAGAGGTTTGGTGAGGTTGGGTGAGCAAACGCAGACCCTTTAAAGTCATACTGTGTGGTACCCATCCCACGGGTCCCAAATCTCCAGGTTCAAGGGCATCTTCCTACATCGAAAACATGCATGAGAAACCCAGAAGATGGTACACCGTGTGATCGGGAAAGGTTTCTAAAACGCACCTCATTTCTCATCTCCTTGTGCTCCGGTTCGCCATTCCAGCCGCTATACTAGCAATCTCCCTGCTTGGAGAATCAGCACCTTTAACCTCCTGTTCCGTACAGGTTGCAATTTGTCCTGAGGATGAACGGGAAGAGGGGGAACCAATGAGAGACTAGCTCTAGGTGTTGGGACAGGCACAGGTCACTCTATTTTCCCATCAGGAAGAAGAATTAACCTCAGGCTCAGCTTGCCGCCCGGAGCCAGAATAGGGCCTGAAGCAATCCTGCGCTTTTGTGGCCAGCTCCCAAGAAAGCGAGTTGAAAAATGGAGCTCAGGGGCACTGCAATTCACAAACCTGCAGACTTAGAAATGATAACTGTCGTCCACAAATATATTGAGGGAAGGCAACGAAGAGGATTTGAAAGCAAGGCAGAATTGCAGGAAACAGATTTCAGGAGGTAGATTCAAATCGCCTTTAAAGCACAGGAAAAGCGGCAAAACCTCGACAATGATGCCCTTGGCCAAAAAGGGCGTATGCGTTTTTTCCTGAATATATTCAGGAAAAAACGCATTCGCCCTTTTTGGCCAACCAAGCAACCTGGAAAGGCAAATCAGCGCTACAAAGAAGTCTCGCTTCCCATCGGTCAAAAGGGCCAGGCTGAATAAAGTGTCAAAACCAGAAATGCAGGACAGGCCATGGAGAAATGGGAGCCTTGCTACGCTGATGGGCGGGATGTAAATTGCCAACAGCCACTCTGGAGAAGTGTACGGTGTGTCCTGAAACATCTAAAAAACTCAGCTTAGAGAGCATAGGGCACTTCCACTCATGGGCGTATAAATTGGGAAAACTAAAAATCAGCAAGACACAGGCACCCCAAAGTTTAGGGCTGCTCTGTTGACAAGAACCTCCACTTTGTTACACCTTAAATATCCCGGGAAAGACAAGAATGGATAAAGAAGTTGTGGTCCTTATGTACAATGGAATATCACTCAGCCATGAAATCAATGTCATAAGGCTAGTAGCAGCATGATGAGTGGATTTGGGTACGATGATTCTAAGTGAAATAAGTCACACAGAAAAAGACACTTATCATAAGATATCACTTATAGAGGGAATGTAAAAACCGCTACCCTTGAACTGAATTACATAACAGGTCAGAGTCACACGTTTAGAAAACACACTAGGGCTGCTTAACGGGAAAGGTGAGGTGGGGTGATGCATAAAACAAGGGTTTCAAATTAGATCAGATAGCGTTCCATAAACCCAATATGTAATAGACAAGACCTACTCCTTCCTCAGTGAACTGGACTCAACACGCCCTATTCACCGCCCAAGAATATATCTGACTAGTAAGAATCTTAAAACCTATGTATTTATATCTCTCTGTAAGTGAGTGAAGTGGGTGAAAAGCGGCATAACCACAGCAGTGAAAAGCAGCTAAACCCCATTATACAAATCAATTACTTTTAAAAACCCGTGAAACAAAGACAGTGAAAGAGAGAGAAATTCTGACAAAATTCGTTCAGGGGCTGTGATGCAACCTGGATTGACCATATGTAGACCCACAGATGGATGAGACATAAGGGTGGACACTCTTGGGGCTGAGAGGTTTGGTGAGGTTGGGTGAGCAAACGCAGACCCTTTAAAGTCATACTGTGTGGAACCCATCCCACGGGTCCCAAATCTCCAGGTTCAAGGGCATCTTCCTACATCGAAAACATGCATGAGAAACCCAGAAGATGGTACACCGTGTGATCGGGAAAGGTTTCTAAAACGCACCTCATTTCTCATCTCCTTGTGCTCCGGTTCGCCATTCCAGCTGCTATACTACCAATCTCCCTGCTTGGAGAATCAGCACCTTTAACCTCCTGTTCCGTACAGGTTGCAATTTGTCCTGAGGATGAACGGGAAGAGGGGGAACCAATGAGAGACTAGCTCTAGGTGTTGGGACAGGCACAGGTCACTCTATTTTCCCATCAGGAAGAAGAATTAACCTCAGGCTCAGCTTGCCGCCCGGAGCCAGAATAGGGCCTGAAGCAATCCTGCGCTTTTGCGGCCAGCTCCCAAGAAAGCGAGTTGAAAAATGGAGCTCAGGGGCACTGCAATTCACAAACCTGCAGACTTAGAAATGATAACTCTCGTCCACAAATATATTGAGGGAAGGCAACGAAGAGGATTTGAAAGCAAGGCAGAATTGCAGGAAACAGATTTCAGGAGGTAGATTCGAATCGCCTTTAAAGCACAGGAAAAGCGGCAAAACCTCGACAATGATGCCCTTGGCCAAAAAGGGCGTATGCGTTTTTTCCTGAATATATTCAGGAAAAAACGCATACGCCCTTTTTGGCCAACCAAGCAACCTGGAAAGGCAAATCAGCGCTACAAAGAAGTCTCGCTTCCCATCGGTCAAAAGGGCCAGGCTGAATAAAGTGTCAAAACCAGAAATGCAGGACAGGCCATGGAGAAATGGGAGCCTTGCTACGCTGATGGGCGGGATGTAAATTGCCAACAGCCACTCTGGAGAAGTGTACGGTGTGTCCTGAAACATCTAAAAAACTCAGCTTAGAGAGCATAGGGCACTTCCACTCATGGGCGTATAAATTGGGAAAACTAAAAATCAGAAAGACACAGGCACCCCAAAGTTTAGGGCTACTCTGTTGACAAGAACCTCCACTTCGTTACACCTTAAATATCCCAGGAAAGACAAGAATGGATAAAGAAGTTGTGGTCCTTATGTACAATGGAATATCACTCAGCCATGAAATCAACGTCATAAGGCTAGTAGCAGCATGATGAGTGGATTTGGGTACGACGATTCTAAGTGAAATAAGTCACACAGAAAAAGACACTTATCATAAGATATCACTTATAGAGGGAATGTAAAAACCGCTACCCTTGAACTGAATTACATAACAGGTCAGAGTCACACGTTTAGAAAACACACTAGGGCTGCTTAACGGGAAAGGTGAGGTGGGGTGATGCATAAAACAAGGGTTTCAAATTAGCTCAGATAGCGTTCCATAAACCCAATATGTAATAGACAAGACCTACTCCTTCCTCAGTGAACTGGACTCAACACGCCCTATTCACCGCCCAAGAATATATCTGACTAGTAAGAATCTTAAAACCTATGTATTTATATCTCTCTGTAAGTGAGTGAAGTGGGTGAAAAGCGGCATAACCACAGCAGTGAAAAGCAGCTAAACCCCATTATACAAATCAATTACTTTTAAAAACCCGTGAAACAAAGACAGTGAAAGAGAGAGAAATTCTGACAAAATTCGTTCAGGGGCTGTGATGCAACCTGGATTGACCATATGTAGACCCACAGATGGATGAGACATAAGGGTGGACACTCTTGGGGCTGAGAGGTTTGGTGAGGTTGGGTGAGCAAACGCAGACCCTTTAAAGTCATACTGTGTGGAACCCATCCCACGGGTCCCAAATCTCCAGGTTCAAGGGCATCTTCCTACATCGAAAACATGCATGAGAAACCCAGAAGATGGTACACCGTGTGATCGGGAAAGGTTTCTAAAACGCACCTCATTTCTCATCTCCTTGTGCTCCGGTTCGCCATTCCAGCTGCTATACTAGCAATCTTCCTGCTTGGAGAATCAGCACCTTTAACCTCCTGTTCCGTACAGGTTGCAATTTGTCCTGAGGATGAACGGGAAGAGGGGGAACCAATGAGAGACTAGCTCTAGGTGTTGGGACAGGCACAGGTCACTCTATTTTCCCATCAGGAAGAAGAATTAACCTCAGGCTCAGCTTGCCGCCCGGAGCCAGAATAGGGCCTGAAGCAATCCTGCGCTTTTGCGGCCAGCTCCCAAGAAAGCGAGTTGAAAAATGGAGCTCAGGGGCACTGCAATTCACAAACCTGCAGACTTAGAAATGATAACTCTCGTCCACAAATATATTGAGGGAAGGCAACGAAGAGGATTTGAAAGCAAGGCAGAATTGCAGGAAACAGATTTCAGGAGGTAGATTCGAATCGCCTTTAAAGCACAGGAAAAGCGGCAAAACCTCGACAATGATGCCCTTGGCCAAAAAGGGCGTATGCGTTTTTTCCTGAATATATTCAGGAAAAAACGCATACGCCCTTTTTGGCCAACCAAGCAACCTGGAAAGGCAAATCAGCGCTACAAAGAAGTCTCGCTTCCCATCGGTCAAAAGGGCCAGGCTGAATAAAGTGTCAAAACCAGAAATGCAGGACAGGCCATGGAGAAATGGGAGCCTTGCTACGCTGATGGGCGGGATGGAAATTGCCAACAGCCACTCTGGAGAAGTGTACGGTGTGTCCTGAAACATCTAAAAAACTCAGCTTAGAGAGCATAGGGCACTTCCACTCATGGGCGTATAAATTGGGAAAACTAAAAATCAGCAAGACACAGGCACCCCAAAGTTTAGGGCTGCTCTGTTGACAAGAACCTCCACTTTGTTACACCTTAAATATCCCAGGAAAAAAAAGAATGGATAAAGAAGTTGTGGTCCTTATGTACAATGGAATATCACTCAGCCATGAAATCAACGTCATAAGGCTAGTAGCAGCATGATGAGTGGATTTGGGTACGACGATTCTAAGTGAAATAAGTCACACAGAAAAAGACACTTATCATAAGATATCACTTATAGAGGGAATGTAAAAACCGCTACCCTTGAACTGAATTACATAACAGGTCAGAGTCACACGTTTAGAAAACACACTAGGGCTGCTTAACGGGAAAGGTGAGGTGGGGTGATGCATAAAACAAGGGTTTCAAATTAGCTCAGATAGCGTTCCATAAACCCAATATGTAATAGACAAGACCTACTCCTTCCTCAGTGAACTGGACTCAACACGCCCTATTCACCGCCCAAGAATATATCTGACTAGTAAGAATCTTAAAACCTATGTATTTATATCTCTCTGTAAGTGAGTGAAGTGGGTGAAAAGCGGCATAACCACAGCAGTGAAAAGCAGCTAAACCCCATTATACAAATCAATTACTTTTAAAAACCCGTGAAACAAAGACAGTGAAAGAGAGAGAAATTCTGACAAAATTCGTTCAGGGGCTGTGATGCAACCTGGATTGACCATATGTAGACCCACAGATGGATGAGACATAAGGGTGGACACTCTTGGGGCTGAGAGGTTTGGTGAGGTTGGGTGAGCAAACGCAGACCCTTTAAAGTCATACTGTGTGGAACCCATCCCACGGGTCCCAAATCTCCAGGTTCAAGGGCATCTTCCTACATCGAAAACATGCATGAGAAACCCAGAAGATGGTACACCGTGTGATCGGGAAAGGTTTCTAAAACGCACCTCATTTCTCATCTCCTTGTGCTCCGGTTCGCCATTCCAGCTGCTATACTAGCAATCTTCCTGCTTGGAGAATCAGCACCTTTAACCTCCTGTTCCGTACAGGTTGCAATTTGTCCTGAGGATGAACGGGAAGAGGGGGAACCAATGAGAGACTAGCTCTAGGTGTTGGGACAGGCACAGGTCACTCTATTTTCCCATCAGGAAGAAGAATTAACCTCAGGCTCAGCTTGCCGCCCGGAGCCAGAATAGGGCCTGAAGCAATCCTGCGCTTTTGCGGCCAGCTCCCAAGAAAGCGAGTTGAAAAATGGAGCTCAGGGGCACTGCAATTCACAAACCTGCAGACTTAGAAATGATAACTCTCGTCCACAAATATATTGAGGGAAGGCAACGAAGAGGATTTGAAAGCAAGGCAGAATTGCAGGAAACAGATTTCAGGAGGTAGATTCGAATCGCCTTTAAAGCACAGGAAAAGCGGCAAAACCTCGACAATGATGCCCTTGGCCAAAAAGGGCGTATGCGTTTTTTCCTGAATATATTCAGGAAAAAACGCATACGCCCTTTTTGGCCAACCAAGCAACCTGGAAAGGCAAATCAGCGCTACAAAGAAGTCTCGCTTCCCATCGGTCAAAAGGGCCAGGCTGAATAAAGTGTCAAAACCAGAAATGCAGGACAGGCCATGGAGAAATGGGAGCCTTGCTACGCTGATGGGCGGGATGGAAATTGCCAACAGCCACTCTGGAGAAGTGTACGGTGTGTCCTGAAACATCTAAAAAACTCAGCTTAGAGAGCATAGGGCACTTCCACTCATGGGCGTATAAATTGGGAAAACTAAAAATCAGCAAGACACAGGCACCCCAAAGTTTAGGGCTGCTCTGTTGACAAGAACCTCCACTTTGTTACACCTTAAATATCCCAGGAAAAAAAAGAATGGATAAAGAAGTTGTGGTCCTTATGTACAATGGAATATCACTCAGCCATGAAATCAACGTCATAAGGCTAGTAGCAGCATGATGAGTGGATTTGGGTACGACGATTCTAAGTGAAATAAGTCACACAGAAAAAGACACTTATCATAAGATATCACTTATAGAGGGAATGTAAAAACCGCTACCCTTGAACTGAATTACATAACAGGTCAGAGTCACACGTTTAGAAAACACACTAGGGCTGCTTAACGGGAAAGGTGAGGTGGGGTGATGCATAAAACAAGGGTTTCAAATTAGCTCAGATAGCGTTCCATAAACCCAATATGTAATAGACAAGACCTACTCCTTCCTCAGTGAACTGGACTCAACACGCCCTATTCACCGCCCAAGAATATATCTGACTAGTAAGAATCTTAAAACCTATGTATTTATATCTCTCTGTAAGTGAGTGAAGTGGGTGAAAAGCGGCATAACCACAGCAGTGAAAAGCAGCTAAACCCCATTATACAAATCAATTACTTTTAAAAACCCGTGAAACAAAGACAGTGAAAGAGAGAGAAATTCTGACAAAATTCGTTCAGGGGCTGTGATGCAACCTGGATTGACCATATGTAGACCCACAGATGGATGAGACATAAGGGTGGACACTCTTGGGGCTGAGAGGTTTGGTGAGGTTGGGTGAGCAAACGCAGACCCTTTAAAGTCATACTGTGTGGAACCCATCCCACGGGTCCCAAATCTCCAGGTTCAAGGGCATCTTCCTACATCGAAAACATGCATGAGAAACCCAGAAGATGGTACACCGTGTGATCGGGAAAGGTTTCTAAAACGCACCTCATTTCTCATCTCCTTGTGCTCCGGTTCGCCATTCCAGCTGCTATACTACCAATCTCCCTGCTTGGAGAATCAGCACCTTTAACCTCCTGTTCCGTACAGGTTGCAATTTGTCCTGAGGATGAACGGGAAGAGGGGGAACCAATGAGAGACTAGCTCTAGGTGTTGGGACAGGCACAGGTCACTCTATTTTCCCATCAGGAAGAAGAATTAACCTCAGGCTCAGCTTGCCGCCCGGAGCCAGAATAGGGCCTGAAGCAATCCTGCGCTTTTGCGGCCAGCTCCCAAGAAAGCGAGTTGAAAAATGGAGCTCAGGGGCACTGCAATTCACAAACCTGCAGACTTAGAAATGATAACTCTCGTCCACAAATATATTGAGGGAAGGCAACGAAGAGGATTTGAAAGCAAGGCAGAATTGCAGGAAACAGATTTCAGGAGGTAGATTCGAATCGCCTTTAAAGCACAGGAAAAGCGGCAAAACCTCGACAATGATGCCCTTGGCCAAAAAGGGCGTATGCGTTTTTTCCTGAATATATTCAGGAAAAAACGCATACGCCCTTTTTGGCCAACCAAGCAACCTGGAAAGGCAAATCAGCGCTACAAAGAAGTCTCGCTTCCCATCGGTCAAAAGGGCCAGGCTGAATAAAGTGTCAAAACCAGAAATGCAGGACAGGCCATGGAGAAATGGGAGCCTTGCTACGCTGATGGGCGGGATGGAAATTGCCAACAGCCACTCTGGAGAAGTGTACGGTGTGTCCTGAAACATCTAAAAAACTCAGCTTAGAGAGCATAGGGCACTTCCACTCATGGGCGTATAAATTGGGAAAACTAAAAATCAGAAAGACACAGGCACCCCAAAGTTTAGGGCTACTCTGTTGACAAGAACCTCCACTTCGTTACACCTTAAATATCCCAGGAAAGACAAGAATGGATAAAGAAGTTGTGGTCCTTATGTACAATGGAATATCACTCAGCCATGAAATCAACGTCATAAGGCTAGTAGCAGCATGATGAGTGGATTTGGGTACGACGATTCTAAGTGAAATAAGTCACACAGAAAAAGACACTTATCATAAGATATCACTTATAGAGGGAATGTAAAAACCGCTACCCTTGAACTGAATTACATAACAGGTCAGAGTCACACGTTTAGAAAACACACTAGGGCTGCTTAACGGGAAAGGTGAGGTGGGGTGATGCATAAAACAAGGGTTTCAAATTAGCTCAGATAGCGTTCCATAAACCCAATATGTAATAGACAAGACCTACTCCTTCCTCAGTGAACTGGACTCAACACGCCCTATTCACCGCCCAAGAATATATCTGACTAGTAAGAATCTTAAAACCTATGTATTTATATCTCTCTGTAAGTGAGTGAAGTGGGTGAAAAGCGGCATAACCACAGCAGTGAAAAGCAGCTAAACCCCATTATACAAATCAATTACTTTTAAAAACCCGTGAAACAAAGACAGTGAAAGAGAGAGAAATTCTGACAAAATTGGTTCAGGGGCTGTGATGCAACCTGGATTGACCATATGTAGACCCACAGATGGATGAGACATAAGGGTGGACACTCTTGGGGCTGAGAGGTTTGGTGA
The DNA here is from genome assembly GCF_965194805.1 of Balaenoptera borealis. Taxonomy (NCBI): domain Eukaryota; kingdom Metazoa; phylum Chordata; class Mammalia; order Artiodactyla; family Balaenopteridae; genus Balaenoptera; species Balaenoptera borealis. Next base: position 692,364 of record NW_028123882.1, read on the forward strand.
GGTTGGGTGAGCAAACGCAGACCCTTTAAAGTAATACTGTGTGGTACCCATCCCATGGGTCCCAAATCTCCAGGTTCAAGGGCATCTTCCTACATCGAAAACATGCATGAGAAACCCAGAAGATGGTACACCGTGTGATCGGGAAAGGTTTCTAAAACGCACCTCATTTCTCATCTCCTTGTGCTACGGTTCGCCATTCCGGCCGCTATACTAGCAATCTCCCTGCTTGGAGAATCAGCACCTTTAACCTCCTGTTCCGTACAGGTTGCAATTTGTCCTGAGGATGAACGGGAAGAGGGGGAACCAATGAGAGACTAGCTCTAGGTGTTGGGACAGGCACAGGTCACTCTATTTTCCCATCAGGAAGAAGAATTAACCTCAGGCTCAGCTTGCCGCCCGGAGCCAGAATAGGGCCTGAAGCAATCCTGCGCTTTTGTGGCCAGCTCCCAAGAAAGCGAGTTGAAAAATGGAGCTCAGGGGCACTGCAATTCACAAACCTGCAGACTTAGAAATGATAACTCTCGTCCACAAATATATTGAGGGAAGGCAACGAAGAGGATTTGAAAGCAAGGCAGAATTGCAGGAAACAGATTTCAGGAGGTAGATTCGAATCGCCTTTAAAGCACAGGAAAAGCGGCAAAACCTCGACAATGATGCCCTTGGCCAAAAAGGGCGTATGCGTTTTTTCCTGAATATATTCAGGAAAAAACGCATTCGCCCTTTTTGGCCAACCAAGCAACCTGGAAAGGCAAATCAGCGCTACAAAGAAGTCTCGCTTCCCATCGGTCAAAAGGGCCAGGCTGAATAAAGTGTCAAAACCAGAAATGCAGGACAGGCCATGGAGAAATGGGAGCCTTGCTACGCTGATGGGCGGGATGTAAATTGCCAACAGCCACTCTGGAGAAGTGTACGGTGTGTCCTGAAACATCTAAAAAACTCAGCTTAGAGAGCATAGGGCACTTCCACTCATGGGCGTATAAATTGGGAAAACTAAAAATCAGCAAGACACAGGCACCCCAAAGTTTAGGGCTGCTCTGTTGACAAGAACCTCCACTTTGTTACACCTTAAATATCCCGGGAAAGACAAGAATGGATAAAGAAGTTGTGGTCCTTATGTACAATGGAATATCACTCAGCCATGAAATCAACGTCATAAGGCTAGTAGCAGCATGATGAGTGGATTTGGGTACGATGATTCTAAGTGAAATAAGACACACAGAAAAAGACACTTATCATAAGATATCACTTATAGAGGGAATGTAAAAACCGCTACCCTTGAACTGAATTACATAACAGGTCAGAGTCACACGTTTAGAAAACACACTAGGGCTGCTTAACGGGAAAGGTGAGGTGGGGTGATGCATAAAACAAGGGTTTCAAATTAGCTCAGATAGCGTTCCATAAACCCAATATGTAATAGACAAGACCTACTCCTTCCTCAGTGAACTGGACTCAACACGCCCTATTCACCGCCCAAGAATATATCTGACTAGTAAGAATCTTAAAACCTATGTATTTATATCTCTCTGTAAGTGAGTGAAGTGGGTGAAAAGCGGCATAACCACAGCAGTGAAAAGCAGCTAAACCCCATTATACAAATCAATTACTTTTAAAAACCCGTGAAACAAAGACAGTGAAAGAGAGAGAAATTCTGACAAAATTCGTTCAGGGGCTGTGATGCAACCTGCATTGACCATATGTAGACCCACAGGTGGATGAGACATAAGGGTGGACACTCTTGGGGCTGAGAGGTTTGGTGAGGTTGGGTGAGCAAACGCAGACCCTTTAAAGTCATACTGTGTGGTACCCATCCCACGGGTCCCAAATCTCCAGGTTCAAGGGCATCTTCCTACATCGAAAACATGCATGAGAAACCCAGAAGATGGTACACCGTGTGATCGGGAAAGGTTTCTAAAACGCACCTCATTTCTCATCTCCTTGTGCTCCGGTTCGCCATTCCAGCCGCTATACTAGCAATCTCCCTGCTTGGAGAATCAGCACCTTTAACCTCCTGTTCCGTACAGGTTGCAATTTGTCCTGAGGATGAACGGGAAGAGGGGGAACCAATGAGAGACTAGCTCTAGGTGTTGGGACAGGCACAGGTCACTCTATTTTCCCATCAGGAAGAAGAATTAACCTCAGGCTCAGCTTGCCGCCCGGAGCCAGAATAGGGCCTGAAGCAATCCTGCGCTTTTGCGGCCAGCTCCCAAGAAAGCGAGTTGAAAAATGGAGCTCAGGGGCACTGCAATTCACAAACCTGCAGACTTAGAAATGATAACTCTCGTCCACAAATATATTGAGGGAAGGCAACGAAGAGGATTTGAAAGCAAGGCAGAATTGCAGGAAACAGATTTCAGGAGGTAGATTCGAATCGCCTTTAAAGCACAGGAAAAGCGGCAAAACCTCGACAATGATGCCCTTGGCCAAAAAGGGCGTATGCGTTTTTTCCTGAATATATTCAGGAAAAAACGCATACGCCCTTTTTGGCCAACCAAGCAACCTGGAAAGGCAAATCAGCGCTACAAAGAAGTCTCGCTTCCCATCGGTCAAAAGGGCCAGGCTGAATAAAGTGTCAAAACCAGAAATGCAGGACAGGCCATGGAGAAATGGGAGCCTTGCTACGCTGATGGGCGGGATGGAAATTGCCAACAGCCACTCTGGAGAAGTGTACGGTGTGTCCTGAAACATCTAAAAAACTCAGCTTAGAGAGCATAGGGCACTTCCACTCATGGGCGTATAAATTGGGAAAACTAAAAATCAGCAAGACACAGGCACCCCAAAGTTTAGGGCTGCTCTGTTGACAAGAACCTCCACTTTGTTACACCTTAAATATCCCAGGAAAGACAAGAATGGATAAAGAAGTTGTGGTCCTTATGTACAATGGAATATCACTCAGCCATGAAATCAACGTCATAAGGCTAGTAGCAGCATGATGAGTGGATTTGGGTACGACGATTCTAAGTGAAATAAGTCACACAGAAAAAGACACTTATCATAAGATATCACTTATAGAGGGAATGTAAAAACCGCTACCCTTGAACTGAATTACATAACAGGTCAGAGTCACACGTTTAGAAAACACACTAGGGCTGCTTAACGGGAAAGGTGAGGTGGGGTGATGCATAAAACAAGGGTTTCAAATTAGCTCAGATAGCGTTCCATAAACCCAATATGTAATAGACAAGACCTACTCCTTCCTCAGTGAACTGGACTCAACACGCCCTATTCACCGCCCAAGAATATATCTGACTAGTAAGAATCTTAAAACCTATGTATTTATATCTCTCTGTAAGTGAGTGAAGTGGGTGAAAAGCGGCATAACCACAGCAGTGAAAAGCAGCTAAACCCCATTATACAAATCAATTACTTTTAAAAACCCGTGAAACAAAGACAGTGAAAGAGAGAGAAATTCTGACAAAATTCGTTCAGGGGCTGTGATGCAACCTGGATTGACCATATGTAGACCCACAGATGGATGAGACATAAGGGTGGACACTCTTGGGGCTGAGAGGTTTGGTGAGGTTGGGTGAGCAAACGCAGACCCTTTAAAGTCATACTGTGTGGAACCCATCCCACGGGTCCCAAATCTCCAGGTTCAAGGGCATCTTCCTACATCGAAAACATGCATGAGAAACCCAGAAGATGGTACACCGTGTGATCGGGAAAGGTTTCTAAAACGCACCTTATTTCTCATCTCCTTGTGCTCCGGTTCGCCATTCCAGCTGCTATACTAGCAATCTCCCTGCTTGGAGAATCAGCACCTTTAACCTCCTGTTCCGTACAGGTTGCAATTTGTCCTGAGGATGAACGGGAAGAGGGGGAACCAATGAGAGACTAGCTCTAGGTGTTGGGACAGGCACAGGTCACTCTATTTTCCCATCAGAAAGAAGAATTAACCTCAGGCTCAGCTTGCCGCCCGGAGCCAGAATAGGGCCTGAAGCAATCCTGCGCTTTTGTGGCCAGCTCCCAAGAAAGCGAGTTGAAAAATGGAGCTCAGGGGCACTGCAATTCACAAACCTGCAGACATAGAAATGATAACTCTCGTCCACAAATATATTGAGGGAAGGCAACGAAGAGGATTTGAAAGCAAGGCAGAATTGCAGGAAACAGATTTCAGGAGGTAGATTCGAATCGCCTTTAAAGCACAGGAAAAGCGGCAAAACCTCGACAATGATGCCCTTGGCCAAAAAGGGCGTATGCGTTTTTTCCTGAATATATTCAGGAAAAAACGCATTCACACTTTTGGGCCAACCAAGCAACCTGGAAAGGCAAATCAGCGCTACAAAGAAGTCTCGCTTCCCATCGGTCAAAAGGGCCAGGCTGAATAAAGTGTCAAAACCAGAAATGCAGGACAGGCCATGGAGAAATGGGAGCCTTGCTACGCTGATGGGCGGGATGTAAATTGCCAACAGCCACTCTGGAGAAGTGTACGGTGTGTCCTGAAACATCTAAAATACTCAGCTTACAGAGCATAGGGCACTTCCACTCATGGGCGTATAAATTGGGAAAACTAAAAATCAGCAAGACACAGGCACCCCAAAGTTTAGGGCTGCTCTGTTGACAAGAACCTCCACTTTGTTACACCTTAAATATCCCGGGAAAGACAAGAATGGATAAAGAAGTTGTGGTCCTTATGTACAATGGAATATCACTCAGCCATGAAATCAACGTCATAAGGCTAGTAGCAGCATGATGAGTGGATTTGGGTACGATGATTCTAAGTGAAATAAGTCACACAGAAAAAGACACTTATCATAAGATATCACTTATAGAGGGAATGTAAAAACCGCTACCCTTGAACTGAATTACATAACAGGTCAGAGTCACACGTTTAGAAAACACACTAGGGCTGCTTAACGGGAAAGGTGAGGTGGGGTGATGCATAAAACAAGGGTTTCAAATTAGCTCAGATAGCGTTCCATAAACCCAATATGTAATAGACAAGACCTACTCCTTCCTCAGTGAACTGGACTCAACACGCCCTATTCACCGCCCAAGAATATATCTGACTAGTAAGAATCTTAAAACCTATGTATTTATATCTCTCTGTAAGTGAGTGAAGTGGGTGAAAAGCGGCATAACCACAGCAGTGAAAAGCAGCTAAACCCCATTATACAAATCAATTACTTTTAAAAACCCGTGAAACAAAGACAGTGAAAGAGAGAGAAATTCTGACAAAATTCGTTCAGGGGCTGTGATGCAACCTGGATTGACCATATGTAGACCCACAGATGGATGAGACATAAGGGTGGACACTCTTGGGGCTGAGAGGTTTGGTGAGGTTGGGTGAGCAAACGCAGACCCTTTAAAGTCATACTGTGTGGTACCCATCCCACGGGTCCCAAATCTCCAGGTTCAAGGGCATCTTCCTACATCGAAAACATGCATGAGAAACCCAGAAGATGGTACACCGTGTGATCGGGAAAGGTTTCTAAAACGCACCTCATTTCTCATCTCCTTGTGCTCCGGTTCGCCATTCCAGCTGCTATACTAGCAATCTCCCTGCTTGGAGAATCAGCACCTTTAACCTCCTGTTCCGTACAGGTTGCAATTTGTCCTGAGGATGAACGGGAAGAGGGGGAACCAATGAGAGACTAGCTCTAGGTGTTGGGACAGGCACAGGTCACTCTATTTTCCCATCAGGAAGAAGAATTAACCTCACGCTCAGCTTGCCGCCCGGAGCCAGAATAGGGCCTGAAGCAATCCTGCGCTTTTGCGGCCAGCTCCCAAGAAAGCGAGTTGAAAAATGGAGCTCAGGGGCACTGCAATTCACAAACCTGCAGACTTAGAAATGATAACTCTCGTCCACAAATATATTGAGGGAAGGCAACGAAGAGGATTTGAAAGCAAGGCAGAATTGCAGGAAACAGATTTCAGGAGGTAGATTCGAATCGCCTTTAAAGCACAGGAAAAGCGGCAAAACCTCGACAATGATGCCCTTGGCCAAAAAGGGCGTATGCGTTTTTTCCTGAATATATTCAGGAAAAAACGCATACGCCCTTTTTGGCCAACCAAGCAACCTGGAAAGGCAAATCAGCGCTACAAAGAAGTCTCGCTTCCCATCGGTCAAAAGGGCCAGGCTGAATAAAGTGTCAAAACCAGAAATGCAGGACAGGCCATGGAGAAATGGGAGCCTTGCTACGCTGATGGGCGGGATGGAAATTGCCAACAGCCACTCTGGAGAAGTGTACGGTGTGTCCTGAAACATCTAAAAAACTCAGCTTAGAGAGCATAGGGCACTTCCACTCATGGGCGTATAAATTGGGAAAACTAAAAATCAGAAAGACACAGGCACCCCAAAGTTTAGGGCTACTCTGTTGATAAGAACCTCCACTTCGTTACACCTTAAATATCCCAGGAAAGACAAGAATGGATAAAGAAGTTGTGGTCCTTATGTACAATGGAATATCACTCAGCCATGAAATCAACGTCATAAGGCTAGTAGCAGCATGATGAGTGGATTTGGGTACGACGATTCTAAGTGAAATAAGTCACACAGAAAAAGACACTTATCATAAGATATCACTTATAGAGGGAATGTAAAAACCGCTACCCTTGAACTGAATTACATAACAGGTCAGAGTCACACGTTTAGAAAACACACTAGGGCTGCTTAACGGGAAAGGTGAGGTGGGGTGATGCATAAAACAAGGGTTTCAAATTAGCTCAGATAGCGTTCCATAAACCCAATATGTAATAGACAAGACCTACTCCTTCCTCAGTGAACTGGACTCAACACGCCCTATTCACCGCCCAAGAATATATCTGACTAGTAAGAATCTTAAAACCTATGTATTTATATCTCTCTGTAAGTGAGTGAAGTGGGTGAAAAGCGGCATAACCACAGCAGTGAAAAGCAGCTAAACCCCATTATACAAATCAATTACTTTTAAACACCCGTGAAACAAAGACAGTGAAAGAGAGAGAAATTCTGACAAAATTCGTTCAGTGGCTGTGATGCAACCTGGATTGACCATATGTAGACCCACAGATGGATGAGACATAAGGGTGGACACTCTTGGGGCTGAGAGGTTTGGTGAGGTTGGGTGAGCAAACGCAGACCCTTTAAAGTCATACTGTGTGGTACCCATCCCATGGGTCCCAAATCTCCAGGTTCAAGGGCATCTTCCTACATCGAAAACATGCATGAGAAACCCAGAAGATGGTACACCGTGTGATCGGGAAAGGTTTCTAAAACGCACCTCATTTCTCATCTCCTTGTGCTCCGGTTCGCCATTCCAGCTGCTATACTAGCAATCTCCCTGCTTGGAGAATCAGCACCTTTAACCTCCTGTTCCGTACAGGTTGCAATTTGTCCTGAGGATGAACGGAAAGAGGGGGAACCAATGAGAGACTAGCTCTAGGTGTTGGGACAGGCACAGGTCACTCTATTTTCCCATCAGGAAGAAGAATTAACCTCAGGCTCAGCTTGCCGCCCGGAGCCAGAATAGGGCCTGAAGCAATCCTGCGCTTTTGCGGCCAGCTCCCAAGAAAGCGAGTTGAAAAATGGAGCTCAGGGGCACTGCAATTCACAAACCTGCAGACTTAGAAATGATAACTCTCGTCCACAAATATATTGAGGGAAGGCAACGAAGAGGATTTGAAAGCAAGGCAGAATTGCAGGAAACAGATTTCAGGAGGTAGATTCGAATCGCCTTTAAAGCACAGGAAAAGCGGCAAAACCTCGACAATGATGCCCTTGGCCAAAAAGGGCGAATGCGTTTTTTCCTGAATATATTCAGGAAAAAACGCATTCGCCCTTTTTGGCCAACCAAGCAACCTGGAAAGGCAAATCAGCGCTACAAAGAAGTCTCGCTTCCCATCGGTCAAAAGGGCCAGGCTGAATAAAGTGTCAAATCCAGAAATGCAGGACATGCCATGGAGAAATGGGAGCCTTGCTACGCTGATGGGCGGGATGTAAATTGCCAACAGCCACTCTGGAGAAGTGTACGGTGTGTCCTGAAACATCTAAAAAACTCAGCTTACAGAGCATAGGGCACTTCCACTCATGGGCGTATAAATTGGGAAAACTAAAAATCAGCAAGACACAGGCACCCCAAAGTTTAGGGCTGCTCTGTTGACAAGAACCTCCACTTTGTTACACCTTAAATATCCCGGGAAAGACAAGAATGGATAAAGAAGTTGTGGTCCTTATGTACAATGGAATATCACTCAGCCATGAAATCAACGTCATAAGGCTAGTAGCAGCATGATGAGTGGATTTGGGTACGATGATTCTAAGTGAAATAAGTCACACAGAAAAAGACACTTATCATAAGATATCACTTATAGAGGGAATGTAAAAACCGCTACCCTTGAACTGAATTACATAACAGGTCAGAGTCACACGTTTAGAAAACACACTAGGGCTGCTTAACGGGAAAGGTGAGGTGGGGTGATGCATAAAACAAGGGTTTCAAATTAGCTCAGATAGCGTTCCATAAACCCAATATGTAATAGACAAGACCTACTCCTTCCTCAGTGAACTGGACTCAACACGCCCTATTCACCGCCCAAGAATATATCTGACTAGTAAGAATCTTAAAACCTATGTATTTATATCTCTCTGTAAGTGAGTGAAGTGGGTGAAAAGCGGCATAACCACAGCAGTGAAAAGCAGCTAAACCCCATTATACAAATCAATTACTTTTAAAAACCCGTGAAACAAAGACAGTGAAAGAGAGAAATTCTGACAAAATTCGTTCAGGGGCTGTGATGCAACCTGGATTGACCATATGTAGACCCACAGATGGATGAGACATAAGGGTGGACACTCTTGGGGCTGAGAGGTTTGGTGAGGTTGGGTGAGCAAACGCAGACCCTTTAAAGTCATACTGTGTGGTACCCATCCCACGGGTCCCAAATCTCCAGGTTCAAGGGCATCTTCCTACATCGAAAACATGCATGAGAAACCCAGAAGATGGTACACCGTGTGATCGGGAAAGCTTTCTAAAACGCACCTTATTTCTCATCTCCTTGTGCTCCGGTTCGCCATTCCAGCTGCTATACTAGCAATCTCCCTGCTTGGAGAATCAGCACCTTTAACCTCCTGTTCCGTACAGGTTGCAATTTGTCCTGAGGATGAACGGGAAGAGGGGGAACCAATGAGAGACTAACTCTAGGTGTTGGGACAGGCACAGGTCACTCTATTTTCCCATCAGGAAGAAGAATTAACCTCAGGCTCAGCTTGCCGCCCGGAGCCAGAATAGGGCCTGAAGCAATCCTGCGCTTTTGCGGCCAGCTCCCAAGAAAGCGAGTTGAAAAATGGAGCTCAGGGGCACTGCAATTCACAAACCTGCAGACTTAGAAATGATAACTCTCGTCCACAAATATATTGAGGGAAGGCAACGAAGAGGATTTGAAAGCAAGGCAGAATTGCAGGAAACAGATTTCAGGAGGTAGATTCGAATCGCCTTTAAAGCACAGGAAAAGCGGCAAAACCTCGACAATGATGCCCTTGGCCAAAAAGGGCGTATGCGTTTTTTCCTGAATATATTCAGGAAAAAACGCATTCGCCCTTTTTGGCCAACCAAGCAACCTGGAAAGGCAAATCAGCGCTACAAAGAAGTCTCGCTTCCCATCGGTCAAAAGGGCCAGGCTGAATAAAGTGTCAAAACCAGAAATGCAGGACAGGCCATGGAGAAATGGGAGCCTTGCTACGCTGATGGGCGGGATGTAAATTGCCAACAGCCACTCTGGAGAAGTGTACGGTGTGTCCTGAAACATCTAAAAAACTCAGCTTACAGAGCATAGGGCACTTCCACTCATGGGCGTATAAATTGGGAAAACTAAAAATCAGCAAGACACAGGCACCCCAAAGTTTAGGGCTGCTCTGTTGACAAGAACCTCCACTTTGTTACACCTTAAATATCCCGGGAAAGACAAGAATGGATAAAGAAGTTGTGGTCCTTATGTACAATGGAATATCACTCAGCCATGAAATCAACGTCATAAGGCTAGTAGCAGCATGATGAGTGGATTTGGGTACGATGATTCTAAGTGAAATAAGTCACACAGAAAAAGACACTTATCATAAGATATCACTTATAGAGGGAATGTAAAAACCGCTACCCTTGAACTGAATTACATAACAGGTCAGAGTCACACGTTTAGAAAACACACTAGGGCTGCTTAACGGGAAAGGTGAGGTGGGGTGATGCATAAAACAAGGGTTTCAAATTAGCTCAGATAGCGTTCCATAAACCCAATATGTAATAGACAAGACCTACTCCTTCCTCAGTGAACTGGACTCAACACGCCCTATTCACCGCCCAAGAATATATCTGACTAGTAAGAATCTTAAAACCTATGTATTTATATCTCTCTGTAAGTGAGTGAAGTGGGTGAAAAGCGGCATAACCACAGCAGTGAAAAGCAGCTAAACCCCATTATACAAATCAATTACTTTTAAAAACCCGTGAAACAAAGACAGTGAAAGAGAGAGAAATTCTGACAAAATTCGTTCAGGGGCTGTGATGCAACCTGGATTGACCATATGTAGACCCACAGATGGATGAGACATAAGGGTGGACACTCTTGGGGCTGAGAGGTTTGGTGAGGTTGGGTGAGCAAACGCAGACCCTTTAAAGTCATACTGTGTGGTACCCATCCCACGGGTCCCAAATCTCCAGGTTCAAGGGCATCTTCCTACATCGAAAACATGCATGAGAAACCCAGAAGATGGTACACCGTGTGATCGGGAAAGGTTTCTAAAACGCACCTCATTTCTCATCTCCTTGTGCTCCGGTTCGCCATTCCAGCTGCTATACTAGCAATCTCCCTGCTTGGAGAATCAGCACCTTTAACCTCCTGTTCCGTACAGGTTGCAATTTGTCCTGAGGATGAACGGGAAGAGGGGGAACCAATGAGAGACTAGCTCTAGGTGTTGGGACAGGCACAGGTCACTCTATTTTCCCATCAGGAAGAAGAATTAACCTCACGCTCAGCTTGCCGCCCGGAGCCAGAATAGGGCCTGAAGCAATCCTGCGCTTTTGCGGCCAGCTCCCAAGAAAGCGAGTTGAAAAATGGAGCTCAGGGGCACTGCAATTCACAAACCTGCAGACTTAGAAATGATAACTCTCGTCCACAAATATATTGAGGGAAGGCAACGAAGAGGATTTGAAAGCAAGGCAGAATTGCAGGAAACAGATTTCAGGAGGTAGATTCGAATCGCCTTTAAAGCACAGGAAAAGCGGCAAAACCTCGACAATGATGCCCTTGGCCAAAAAGGGCGTATGCGTTTTTTCCTGAATATATTCAGGAAAAAACGCATACGCCTTTTTTGGCCAACCAAGCAACCTGGAAAGGCAAATCAGCGCTACAAAGAAGTGTCGCTTCCCATCGGTCAAAAGGGCCAGGCTGAATAAAGTGTCAAAACCAGAAATGCAGGACAGGCCATGGAGAAATGGGAGCCTTGCTACGCTGATGGGCGGGATGTAAATTGCCAACAGCCACTCTGGAGAAGTGTACGGTGTGTCCTGAAACATCTAAAAAACTCAGCTTAGAGAGCATAGGGCACTTCCACTCATGGGCGTATAAATTGGGAAAACTAAAAATCAGAAAGACAGAGGCACCCCAAAGTTTAGGGCTACTCTGTTGACAAGAACCTCCACTTCGTTACACCTTAAATATCCCAGGAAAGACAAGAATGGATAAAGAAGTTGTGGTCCTTATGTACAATGGAATATCACTCAGCCATGAAATCAACGTCATAAGGCTAGTAGCAGCATGATGAGTGGATTTGGGTACGACGATTCTAAGTGAAATAAATCACACAGAAAAAGACACTTATCATAAGATATCACTTATAGAGGGAATGTAAAAACCGCTACCCTTGAACTGAATTACATAACAGGTCAGAGTCACACGTTTAGAAAACACACTAGGGCTGCTTAACGGGAAAGGTGAGGTGGGGTGATGCATAAAACAAGGGTTTCAAATTAGCTCAGATAGCGTTCCATAAACCCAATATGTAATAGACAAGACCTACTCCTTCCTCAGTGAACTGGACTCAACACGCCCTATTCATCACCCAAGAATATATCTGACTAGTAAGAATCTTAAAACCTATGTATTTATATCTCTCTGTAAGTGAGTGAAGTGGGTGAAAAGCGGCATGACCACAGCAGTGAAAAGCAGCTAAACCCCATTATACAAATCAATTACTTTTAAACACCCGTGAAACAAAGACAGTGAAAGAGAGAGAAATTCTGACAAAATTCATTCAGGGGCTGTGATGCAACCTGGATTGACCATATGTAGACCCACAGATGGATGAGACATAAGGGTGGACACTCTTGGGGCTGAGAGGTTTGGTGAGGTTGGGTGAGCAAACGCAGACCCTTTAAAGTCATACTGTGTGGTACCCATCCCATGGGTCCCAAATCTCCAGGTTCAAGGGCATCTTCCTACATCGAAAACATGCATGAGAAACCCAGAAGATGGTACACCGTGTGATCGGGAAAGGTTTCTAAAACGCACCTCATTTCTCATCTCCTTGTGCTCCGGTTCGCCATTCCAGCTGCTATACTAGCAATCTCCCTGCTTGGAGAATCAGCACCTTTAACCTCCTGTTCCGTACAGGTTGCAATTTGTCCTGAGGATGAACGGAAAGAGGGGGAACCAATGAGAGACTAGCTCTAGGTGTTGGGACAGGCACAGGTCACTCTATTTTCCCATCAGGAAGAAGAATTAACCTCAGGCTCAGCTTGCCGCCCGGAGCCAGAATAGGGCCTGAAGCAATCCTGCGCTTTTGCGGCCAGCTCCCAAGAAAGCGAGTTGAAAAATGGAGCTCAGGGGCACTGCAATTCACAAACCTGCAGACTTAGAAATGATAACTCTCATCCACAAATATATTGAGGGAAGGCAACGAAGAGGATTTGAAAGCAAGGCAGAATTGCAGGATACAGATTTCAGGAGGTAGATTCGAATCGCCTTTAAAGCACAGGAAAAGCGGCAAAACCTCGACAATGATGCCCTTGGCCAAAAAGGGCGTATGCGTTTTTTCCTGAATATATTCAGGAAAAAACGCATTCGCCCTTTTTGGCCAACCAAGCAACCTGGAAAGGCAAATCAGCGCTACAAAGAAGTCTCGCTTCCCATCGGTCAAAAGGGCCAGGCTGAATAAAGTGTCAAAACCAGAAATGCAGGACAGGCCATGGAGAAATGGGAGCCTTGCTACGCTGATGGGCGGGATGTAAATTGCCAACAGCCACTCTGGAGAAGTGTACGGTGTGTCCTGAAACATCTAAAAAACTCAGCTTACAGAGCATAGGGCACTTCCACTCATGGGCGTATAAATTGGGAAAACTAAAAATCAGCAAGACACAGGCACCCCAAAGTTTAGGGCTGCTCTGTTGACAAGAACCTCCACTTTGTTACACCTTAAATATCCCGGGAAAGACAAGAATGGATAAAGAAGTTGTGGTCCTTATGTACAATGGAATATCACTCAGCCATGAAATCAACGTCATAAGGCTAGTAGCAGCATGATGAGTGGATTTGGGTACGATGATTCTAAGTGAAATAAGTCACACAGAAAAAGACACTTATCATAAGATATCACTTATAGAGGGAATGTAAAAACCGCTACCCTTGAACTGAATTACATAACAGGTCAGAGTCACACGTTTAGAAAACACACTAGGGCTGCTTAACGGGAAAGGTGAGGTGGGGTGATGCATAAAACAAGGGTTTCAAATTAGCTCAGATAGCGTTCCATAAACCCAATATGTAATAGACAAGACCTACTCCTTCCTCAGTGAACTGGACTCAACACGCCCTATTCACCGCCCAAGAATATATCTGACTAGTAAGAATCTTAAAACCTATGTATTTATATCTCTCTGTAAGTGAGTGAAGTGGGTGAAAAGCGGCATAACCACAGCAGTGAAAAGCAGCTAAACCCCATTATACAAATCAATTACTTTTAAAAACCCGTGAAACAAAGACAGTGAAAGAGAGAGAAATTCTGACAAAATTCGTTCAGGGGCTGTGATGCAACCTGGATTGACCATATGTAGACCCACAGATGGATGAGACATAAGGGTGGACACTCTTGGGGCTGAGAGGTTTGGTGAGGTTGGGTGAGCAAACGCAGACCCTTTAAAGTCATACTGTGTGGTACCCATCCCACGGGTCCCAAATCTCCAGGTTCAAGGGCATCTTCCTACATCGAAAACATGCATGAGAAACCCAGAAGATGGTACACCGTGTGATCGGGAAAGGTTTCTAAAACGCACCTCATTTCTCATCTCCTTGTGCTCCGGTTCGCCATTCCAGCTGCTATACTAGCAATCTCCCTGCTTGGAGAATCAGCACCTTTAACCTCCTGTTCCGTACAGGTTGCAATTTGTCCTGAGGATGAACGGGAAGAGGGGGAACCAATGAGAGACTAGCTCTAGGTGTTGGGACAGGCACAGGTCACTCTATTTTCCCATCAGGAAGAAGAATTAACCTCACGCTCAGCTTGCCGCCCGGAGCCAGAATAGGGCCTGAAGCAATCCTGCGCTTTTGCGGCCAGCTCCCAAGAAAGCGAGTTGAAAAATGGAGCTCAGGGGCACTGCAATTCACAAACCTGCAGACTTAGAAATGATAACTCTCGTCCACAAATATATTGAGGGAAGGCAACGAAGAGGATTTGAAAGCAAGGCAGAATTGCAGGAAACAGATTTCAGGAGGTAGATTCGAATCGCCTTTAAAGCACAGGAAAAGCGGCAAAACCTCGACAATGATGCCCTTGGCCAAAAAGGGCGTATGCGTTTTTTCCTGAATATATTCAGGAAAAAACGCATACGCCTTTTTTGGCCAACCAAGCAACCTGGAAAGGCAAATCAGCGCTACAAAGAAGTGTCGCTTCCCATCGGTCAAAAGGGCCAGGCTGAATAAAGTGTCAAAACCAGAAATGCAGGACAGGCCATGGAGAAATGGGAGCCTTGCTACGCTGATGGGCGGGATGTAAATTGCCAACAGCCACTCTGGAGAAGTGTACGGTGTGTCCTGAAACATCTAAAAAACTCAGCTTAGAGAGCATAGGGCACTTCCACTCATGGGCGTATAAATTGGGAAAACTAAAAATCAGAAAGACAGAGGCACCCCAAAGTTTAGGGCTACTCTGTTGACAAGAACCTCCACTTCGTTACACCTTAAATATCCCAGGAAAGACAAGAATGGATAAAGAAGTTGTGGTCCTTATGTACAATGGAATATCACTCAGCCATGAAATCAACGTCATAAGGCTAGTAGCAGCATGATGAGTGGATTTGGGTACGACGATTCTAAGTGAAATAAATCACACAGAAAAAGACACTTATCATAAGATATCACTTATAGAGGGAATGTAAAAACCGCTACCCTTGAACTGAATTACATAACAGGTCAGAGTCACACGTTTAGAAAACACACTAGGGCTGCTTAACAGGAAAGGTGAGGTGGGGTGATGCATAAAACAAGGGTTTCAAATTAGCTCAGATAGCGTTCCATAAACCCAATATGTAATAGACAAGACCTACTCCTTCCTCAGTGAACTGGACTCAACACGCCCTATTCATCACCCAAGAATATATCTGACTAGTAAGAATCTTAAAACCTATGTATTTATATCTCTCTGTAAGTGAGTGAAGTGGGTGAAAAGCGGCATGACCACAGCAGTGAAAAGCAGCTAAACCCCATTATACAAATCAATTACTTTTAAACACCCGTGAAACAAAGACAGTGAAAGAGAGAGAAATTCTGACAAAATTCATTCAGGGGCTGTGATGCAACCTGGATTGACCATATGTAGACCCACAGATGGATGAGACATAAGGGTGGACACTCTTGGGGCTGAGAGGTTTGGTGAGGTTGGGTGAGCAAACGCAGACCCTTTAAAGTCATACTGTGTGGTACCCATCCCATGGGTCCCAAATCTCCAGGTTCAAGGGCATCTTCCTACATCGAAAACATGCATGAGAAACCCAGAAGATGGTACACCGTGTGATCGGGAAAGGTTTCTAAAACGCACCTCATTTCTCATCTCCTTGTGCTCCGGTTCGCCATTCCAGCTGCTATACTAGCAATCTCCCTGCTTGGAGAATCAGCACCTTTAACCTCCTGTTCCGTACAGGTTGCAATTTGTCCTGAGGATGAACGGAAAGAGGGGGAACCAATGAGAGACTAGCTCTAGGTGTTGGGACAGGCACAGGTCACTCTATTTTCCCATCAGGAAGAAGAATTAACCTCAGGCTCAGCTTGCCGCCCGGAGCCAGAATAGGGCCTGAAGCAATCCTGCGCTTTTGCGGCCAGCTCCCAAGAAAGCGAGTTGAAAAATGGAGCTCAGGGGCACTGCAATTCACAAACCTGCAGACTTAGAAATGATAACTCTCGTCCACAAATATATTGAGGGAAGGCAACGAAGAGGATTTGAAAGCAAGGCAGAATTGCAGGAAACAGATTTCAGGAGGTAGATTCGAATCGCCTTTAAAGCACAGGAAAAGCGGCAAAACCTCGACAATGATGCCCTTGGCCAAAAAGGGCGTATGCGTTTTTTCCTGAATATATTCAGGAAAAAACGCATACGCCCTTTTTGGCCAACCAAGCAACCTGGAAAGGCAAATCAGCGCTACAAAGAAGTCTCGCTTCCCATCGGTCAAAAGGGCCAGGCTGAATAAAGTGTCAAAACCAGAAATGCAGGACAGGCCATGGAGAAATGGGAGCCTTGCTACGCTGATGGGCGGGATGTAAATTGCCAACAGCCACTCTGGAGAAGTGTACGGTGTGTCCTGAAACATCTAAAAAACTCAGTTTACAGAGCATAGGGCACTTCCACTCATGGGCGTATAAATTGGGAAAACTAAAAATCAGCAAAACACAGGCACCCCAAAGTTTAGGGCTGCTCTGTGGACAAGAACCTCCACTTTGTTACACCTTAAATATCCCAGGAAAGACAAGAATGGATAAAGAAGTTGTGGTCCTTATGTACAATGGAATATCACTCAGCCATGAAATCAACGTCATAAGGCTAGTAGCAGCATGATGAGTGGATTTGGGTACGACGATTCTAAGTGAAATAAGTCACACAGAAAAAGACACTTATCATAAGATATCACTTATAGAGGGAATGTAAAAACCGCTACCCTTGAACTGAATTACATAACAGGTCAGAGTCACACGTTTAGAAAACACACTAGGGCTGCTTAACGGGAAAGGTGAGGTGGGGTGATGCATAAAACAAGGGTTTCAAATTAGCTCAGATAGCGTTCCATAAACCCAATATGTAATAGACAAGACCTACTCCTTCCTCAGTGAACTGGACTCAACACGCCCTATTCATCACCCAAGAATATATCTGACTAGTAAGAATCTTAAAACCTATGTATTTATATCTCTCTGTAAGTGAGTGAAGTGGGTGAAAAGCGGCATGACCACAGCAGTGAAAAGCAGCTAAACCCCATTATACAAATCAATTACTTTTAAAAACCCGTGAAACAAAGACAGTGAAAGAGAGAGAAATTCTGACAAAATTCGTTCAGGGGCTGTGATGCAACCTGGATTGACCATATGTAGACCCACAGATGGATGAGACATAAGGGTGGACACTCTTGGGGCTGAGAGGTTTGGTGAGGTTGGGTGAGCAAACGCAGACCCTTTAAAGTAATACTGTGTGGTACCCAAACCATGGGTCCCAAATCTCCAGATTCAAGGGAATCTTCCTACATCGAAAACATGCATGAGAAACCCAGAAGATGGTACACCGTGTGATCGGGAAAGGTTTCTAAAACGCACCTCATTTCTCATCTCCTTGTGCTCCGGTTCGCCATTCCAGCTGCTATACTAGCAATCTCCCTGCTTGGAGAATCAGCACCTTTAACCTCCTGTTCCGTACAGGTTGCAATTTGTCCTGAGGATGAACGGGAAGAGGGGGAACCAATGAGAGACTAGCTCTAGGTGTTGGGACAGGCACAGGTCACTCTATTTTCCCATCAGGAAGAAGAATTAACCTCAGGCTCAGCTTGCCGCCCGGAGCCAGAATAGGGCCTGAAGCAATCCTGCGCTTTTGCGGCCAGCTCCCAAGAAAGCGAGTTGAAAAATGGAGCTCAGGGGCACTGCAATTCACAAACCTGCAGACTTAGAAATGATAACTCTCGTCCACAAATATATTGAGGGAAGGCAACGAAGAGGATTTGAAAGCAAGGCAGAATTGCAGGAAACAGATTTCAGGAGGTAGATTCGAATCGCCTTTAAAGCACAGGAAAAGCGGCAAAACCTCGACAATGATGCCCTTGGCCAAAAAGGGCGTATGCGTTTTTTCCTGAATATATTCAGGAAAAAACGCATACGCCTTTTTTGGCCAACCAAGCAACCTGGAAAGGCAAATCAGCGCTACAAAGAAGTGTCGCTTCCCATCGGTCAAAAGGGCCAGGCTGAATAAAGTGTCAAAACCAGAAATGCAGGACAGGCCATGGAGAAATGGGAGCCTTGCTACGCTGATGGGCGGGATGTAAATTGCCAACAGCCACTCTGGAGAAGTGTACGGTGTGTCCTGAAACACCTAAAAAACTCAGCTTAGAGAGCATAGGGCACTTCCACTCATGGGCGTATAAATTGGGAAAACTAAAAATCAGAAAGACAGAGGCACCCCAAAGTTTAGGGCTACTCTGTTGACAAGAACCTCCACTTCGTTACACCTTAAATATCCCAGGAAAGACAAGAATGGATAAAGAAGTTGTGGTCCTTATGTACAATGGAATATCACTCAGCCATGAAATCAACGTCATAAGGCTAGTAGCAGCATGATGAGTGGATTTGGGTACGACGATTCTAAGTGAAATAAGTCACACAGAAAAAGACACTTATCATAAGATATCACTTATAGAGGGAATGTAAAAACCGCTACCCTTGAACTGAATTACATAACAGGTCAGAGTCACACGTTTAGAAAACACACTAGGGCTGCTTAACGGGAAAGGTGAGGTGGGGTGATGCATAAAACAAGGGTTTCAAATTAGCTCAGATAGCGTTCCATAAACCCAATATGTAATAGACAAGACCTACTCCTTCCTCAGTGAACTGGACTCAACACGCCCTATTCATCGCCCAAGAATATATCTGACTAGTAAGAATCTTAAAACCTATGTATTTATATCTCTCTGTAAGTGAGTGAAGTGGGTGAAAAGCGGCATGACCAGAGCAGTGAAAAGCAGCTAAACCCCATTATACAAATCAATTACTTTTAAAAACCCGTGAAACAAAGACAGTGAAAGAGAGAGAAATTCTGACAAAATTCGTTCAGGGGCTGTGATGCAACCTGGATTGACCATATGTAGACCCACAGATGGATGAGACATAAGGGTGGACACTCTTGGGGCTGAGAGGTTTGGTGAGGTTGGGTGAGCAAACGCAGACCCTTTAAAGTCATACTGTGTGGTACCCATCCCATGGGTCCCAAATCTCCAGGTTCAAGGGCATCTTCCTACATCGAAAACATGCATGAGAAACCCAGAAGATGGTACACCATGTGATCGGGAAAGGTTTCTAAAACGCACCTCATTTCTCATCAATTTGTGCTCCGGTTAGCCATTCCAGCCGCTATACTAGCAATCTCCCTGCTTGGAGAATCAGCACCTTTAACCTCCTGTTCCGAACAGGTTGCAATTTGTCCTGAGGATGAACGGGAAGAGGGGGAACCAATGAGAGACTAGCTCTAGGTGTTGGGACAGGCACAGGTCACTCTATTTTCCCATCAGGAAGAAGAATTAACCTCAGGCTCAGCTTGCCGCCCGGAGCCAGAATAGGGCCTGAAGCAATCCTGCGCTTTTGCGGCCAGCTCCCAAGAAAGCGAGTTGAAAAATGGAGCTCAGGGGCACTGCAATTCACAAACCTGCAGACTTAGAAATGATAACTCTCGTCCACAAATATACTGAGGGAAGGCAACGAAGAGGATTTGAAAGCAAGGCAGAATTGCAGGAAACAGATTTCAGGAGGTAGATTCGAATCGCCTTTAAAGCACAGGAAAAGCGGCAAAACCTCGACAATGATGCCCTTGGCCAAAAAGGGCGTATGCGTTTTTTCCTGAATATATTCAGGAAAAAACGCATACGCCCTTTTTGGCCAACCAAGCAACCTGGAAAGGCAAATCAGCGCTACAAAGAAGTCTCGCTTCCCATCGGTCAAAAGGGCCAGGCTGAATAAAGTGTCAAAACCAGAAATGCAGGACAGGCCATGGAGAAATGGGAGCCTTGCTACGCTGATGGGTGGGATGTAAATTGCCAACAGCCACTCTGGAGAAGTGTACGGTGTGTCCTGAAACATCTAAAAACCTCAGCTTAGAGAGCATAGGGCACTTCCACTCATGGGCGTATAAATTGGGAAAACTAAAAATCAGCAAGACACAGGCACCCCAAAGTTTAGGGCTGCTCTGTTGACAAGAACCTCCACTTTGTTACACCTTAACTATCCCAGGAAAGACAAGAATGGATAAAGAAGTTGTGGTCCTTATGTACAATGGAATATCACTCAGCCATGAAATCAACGTCATAAGGCTAGTAGCAGCATGATGAGTGGATTTGGGTACGACGATTCTAAGTGAAATAAGTCACACAGAAAAAGACACTTATCATAAGATATCACTTATAGAGGGAATGTAAAAACCGCTACCCTTGAACTGAATTACATAACAGGTCAGAGTCACACGTTTAGAAAACACACTAGGGCTGCTTAACGGGAAAGGTGAGGTTGGGTGATGCATAAAACAAGGGTTTCAAATTAGCTCAGATAGCGTTCCATAAACCCAATATGTAATAGACAAGACCTACTCCTTCCTCAGTGAACTGGACTCAACACGCCCTATTCATCACCCAAGAATATATCTGACTAGTAAGAATCTTAAAACCGAGAGCCTCCCATCAAGCCTCTTAGATAGCCTCAACCACCAGAGGGCAGACAGCCGAAGCAAGAAAAACTACAATCCTGCAGCCTGTGGACCAAAAACCACAGTTACAGAAAGATAGAGAAGATGAAAAGGCAGAGGGCTATGTACCAGATGAAGGAACAAGAAAAAACCCCAGAAAAACAACTAAATGAAGTGGAGATAGGCAACCTTCCAGAAAAAGAATTCAGAATAATGATAGTGAAGATGATCCAGGACCTCGCAATAAGAATGGAGGCAAAGATTGAGAAGATGCAAGAAATGATTAACAAAGATCTAGAAGAATTAAAGAACAAACAAACAGAGATGACCAATACAATAACTGAAATGAAAACTACACTAGAAGGAATCAATAGCAGAATAACTGAGGCAGAAGAACGGATAAGTGACCTGGAAGACAGAATGGTGGAATTCACTGCTGCGGAACAGACTAAAGAAAAAAGAATGAAAAGAAATGAAGACAGCCTAAGAGACCTCTGGGACAACATTAAACGCAACAACATTCGCATTATAGGGGTCCCAGAAGGAGAAGAGAGAGAGAAAGGACCAGAGAAAATATTTGAAGAGATTATAGTCGAAAACTTCCCTAACATGGGAAAGGAAATAGCCACCCAAGTCCAGGAAGCGCAGAGAGTCCCATACAGAATAAACCCAAGGAGAAACACGCCGAGACACATAGTAATCAAAGTGGCAAAAATTAAAGACAAAGAAAAATTATTGAAAGCAGCAAGGGAAAAACGACAAATAACATACAAGGGAACTCCCATAAGGTTAACAGCTGATTTCTCAGCAGAAACTCTGCAAGCCAGAAGGGAGTGGCATGATATACTTAAAGTGATGAAAGGGAAGAACCTACAACCAAGATTACTCTACCCGGCAAGGATCTCATTTAGATTTGATGGAGAAATCAAAAGCTTTACAGACAAGCAAAAGCTAAGAGAATTCAGCACCACCAAACCAGCTCTACAACAAATGCTAAAGGAACTTCTCTAAGTGGGAAACACAAGAGAAGAAAAGGACCTACAAAAACAAACCCAAAACAATTAAGAAAATGGTCATAGGAACATACATATCGATAATTACCTTAAACGTGAATGGATTAAATGCCCCAACCAAAAGACATAGACTGGCTGAATGGATACAAAAACAAGACCCATATATATGCTGTCTACAAGAGACCCACTTTAGACCTAGGGACACATACAGACTGAAAGTGAGGGGATGGAAAAAGATATTCCATGCAAATGGAAATCAAAAGAAAGCTGGAGTAGCAATACTCATATCAGATAAAATAGACTTTAAAATAAAGAATGTTAAAAGAGACAAGGAAGGACACTACATAATGATCCAGGGATCAATCCATGAAGAAGATATAACAATTATAAATATATATGCACCCAACATAGGAGCACCTCAATACATAAGGCAACTGCTAACAGCTATAAAAGAGGAAATCGACAGTAACACAATAATAGTGGGGGACTTTAACACTCCACTTACACCAATGGACAGATCATCCAAAATGAAAATAAATAAGGAAACAGAAGCTTTAAATGACACAATAGACCAGATAGATTTAATTGATATATATAGGACATTCCATCCAAAAACAGCAGATTACACGTTCTTCTCAAGTGCGCACAGAACATTCTCCAGGATAGATCACATCTTGGGTCACAAATCAAGCCTCAGTAAATTTAAGAAAATTGAAATCATATCAAGCATCTTTTCTGACCACAACGCTATGAGATTAGAAATGAATTACAGGGAAAAAAACGGAAAAAAGACAAACACATGGAGGCTAAACAATACGTTACTAAATAACCAAGAGATCACTGAAGAAATCAAAGAGGAAATAAAAAAATACCTAGAGACAAGTGACAATGAAAACACAACGACCCAAAACCTATGGGATGCAGCAAAAGCGGTTCTAAGAGGGAAGTTTATAGCTATACAAGCCTACCTAAAGAAACAAGAAAAATCTCAAGTAAACAATCTAACCTTACACCTAAAGAAACTAGAGAAAGAAGAACAAACAAAACCCAAAGTTAGCAGAAGGAAAGAAATCATAAAGATCAGAGCAGAAATAAATGAAATAGAAACAAAGAAAACAATAGCAAAGATCAATAAAACTAAAAGTTGGTTCTTTGAGAAGATAAACAAAATTGATAAGCCATTAGCCAGACTCATCAAGAAAAAGAGGGAGAGGACTCAAATCAATAAAATCAGAAATGAAAAAGGAGAAGTTACAACAGACACCGCAGAAATACAAAGCATCCTAAGAGACTACTACAAGCAACTTTATGCCAATAAAATGGACAACCTGGAAGAAATGGACAAATTCTTAGAAAGGTATAACCTTCCAAGACTGAATCAGGAAGAAACAGAAAATATGAACAGACCAATCACACGTAATGAAATTGAAACTGTGATTAAAAATCTTCCAACAAACAAAAGTCCAGGACCAGATGGCTTCACAGGTGAATTCTATCAAACATTTAGAGAAGAGCTAACACCCATCCTTCTCAAACTCTTCCAAAAAATAGCAGAGGAAGGAACACTCCCAAACTCATTCTATGAGGCCACCATCACCCTGATACCAAAACCAGACAAAGACACTACAAAAAAAGAAAATTACAGACCAATATCACTGATGAATATAGATGCAAAAGTCCTCAACAAAATACTAGCAAACAGAATCCAACAACACATTAAAAGGATCATACACCACGATCAAGTGGGATTTATCCCAGGGCTGCAAGGATTCTTCAATATACGCAAATCAATCAATGTGATACACCATATTAACAAATTGAAGAATAAAAACCATATGATCATCTCAATAGATGCAGAAAAAGCTTTTGACAAAATTCAACACCCATTTATGATAAAAACTCTCCAGAAAGTGGGCATAGAGGGAACCTACCTCAACATAATAAAGGCCATACATGACAAACCCACAGCAAACATCATTCTCAATGGTGAAAAACTGAAAGCATTTCCTCTAAGATCAGGAACGAGACAAGGATGTCCACTCTCACCACTATTATTCAACATAGTTCTGGAAGTCCTAGCCACGGCAATCAGAGAAGAAAAAGAAATAAAAGGAATACAAATTGGAAAGGAAGAAGTAAAACTGTCACTGTTTGCGGATGACATGATACTATACATAGAGAATCCTAAAACTGCCACCAGAAAACTGCTAGAGCTAATTAATGAATATGGTAAAGTTGCAGGATACAAAATTAATGCACAGAAATCTCTTGCATTCCTATACACTAATGATGAAAAATCTGAAAGAGAAATTATGGAAACACTCCCATTTACCATTGCAACAAAAAGAATAAAATACCTAGGAATAAACCTACCTAGGGAGACAAAAGACCTGTATGCAGAAAACTATAAGACACTGATGAAAGAAATTAAAGATGATACCAACAGATGGAGAGATATACCATGTTCTTGGATTGGAAGAATCAACATTGTGAAAATGAGTATACTACCCAAAGCAATCTACAGATTCAATGCAATCCCTATCAAATTACCAAGGGCATTTTTTACGGAGCTAGAACAAATCATCTTAAAATTTGTATGGAGACACAAAAGACCCCGAATAGCCAAAGCAGTCTTGAGGCAAAAAAATGGAGCTGGAGGAATCAGACTCCCAGACTTCAGACTATACTACAAAGCTACAGTAATCAAGACAATATGGTACTGGCACAAAAACAGAAACATAGATCAATGGAACAAGATAGAAAGCCCAGAGATTAACCCACGCACCTATGGTCAACTAATCTATGACAAAGGAGGCAAAGATATACAATGGAGAAAAGACAGTCTCTTCAATAAGTGGTGCTGAGAAAACTGGACAGCTACATGTAAAAGAATGAAATTAGAATACTCCCTAACACCATACACAAAAATAAACTCCAAATGGATTAGAGATCTAAATATAAGACTGGACACTATAAAACTCTTAGAGGAAAACATAGGAAGAACACTCTTTGACATAAATCATAGCAAGATCTTTTTTGATCCACCTCCTAGAGTAATGGAAATAAAAACAAAAATAAACAAGTGGGACCTAATGAAACTTCAAAGCTTTTGCACAGCAAAGGAAACCATAAACAAGACAAAAAGACAACCCTCAGAATGGGAGAAAATATTTGCAAATGAATCAACGGACAAAGGATTAATCTCCAAAATATATAAACAGCTCATTCAGCTCAATATCAAAGAAACAAACACCCCAATCCAAAAATGGGCAGAAGACCTAAATAGACATTTCTCCAAAGAAGACATACAGACGGCCACGAAGCACATGAAAAGATGCTCAACATCACTAATTATTAGAGAAATGCAAATCAAAACTACAATGAGGTATCACCTCACTCCTGTTAGAATGGGCATCATCAGAAAATCTACAAACAACAAATGCTGGAGAGGGTGTGGAGAAAAGGGAACCCTCTTGCACTGTTGGTGGGAATGTAAATTGATACAGCCACTATGGAGAACAATATGGAGGTTCCTTAAAAAACTAAAAATAGAATTACCATATGACCCAGCAATCCCACTACTGGGCATATACCCAGAGAAAACCGTAATTCAAAAAGACACATGCACCCGAATGTTCATTGCAGCACTATTTACAATAGCCAGGTCATGGAAGCAACCTAAATGCCCATCAACAGACGAATGGATAAAGAAGTTGTGGTACATATATACAATGGAATATTACTCAGCCATAAAAAGGAACGAAATTGAGTCATTTGTTGAGACGTGGATGGATCTAGAGACTGTCATACAGAGTGAAGTAAGTCAGAAAGAGAAAAACAAATATCGTATATTAATGCATGTATGTGGAACCTAGAAAAATGGTACAGATGAGCTAGTTTGCAGGGCAGAAGTTGAGACACAGATGTAGAGAATGGACATATGGACACCAAGGGGGGAAAACTGCAGTGAGGTGGGGATGGTGGTGTGCTGAATTGGGCGATTGGGATTGACATGTATACACTGATGTGTATAAAATTGATGCCTAATAAGAACCTGCAGTATAAAAAAACAAACAAACAAAACAACTAATACTAAACTTTCATTGGGTTATTTGTATGGAAATATGTTAATATAAATGTTTCAGACATTACATGAAAAAAAAAAAAAGAATCTTAAAAACTATGTATTTATATCTCTCTGTAAGTGAGTGAAGTGGGTGAAAAGCGGCATAACCACAGCAGTGAAAAGCAGCTAAACCCCATTATACAAATCAATTACTTTTAAAAACCCGTGAAACAAAGACAGTGAAAGAGAGAGAAATTCTGACAAAATTCGTTCAGGGGCTGTGATGCAACCTGGATTGACCATATGTAGACCCACAGATGGATGAGACATAAGGGTGGACACTCTTGGGGCTGAGAGGTTTGGTGAGGTTGGGTGAGCAAACGCAGACCCTTTAAAGTCATACTGTGTGGTACCCATCCCATGGGTCCCAAATCTCCAGGTTCAAGGGCATCTTCCTACATCGAAAACATGCATGAGAAAAACCGAAGATGGTACACCGTGTGATCGGGAAAGGTTTCTAAAACGCACCTCATTTCTCATCTCCTTGTGCTACGGTTCACCATTCCGGCCGCTATACTAGCAATCTCCCTGCTTGGAGAATCAGCACCTTTAACCTCTTGTTCCGTACAGGTTGCAATTTGTCCTGAGGATGAACGGGAAGAGGGGGAACCAATGAGAGACTAGCTCTAGGTGTTGGGACAGGCACAGGTCACTCTATTTTCCCATCAGGAAGAAGAATTAACCTCAGGCTCAGCTTGCCGCCCGGAGCCAGAATAGGGCCTGAAGCAATCCTGCGCTTTTGCGGCCAGCTCCCAAGAAAGCGAGTTGAAAAATGGAGCTCAGGGGCACTGCAATTCACAAACCTGCAGAGTTAGAAATGATAACTCTCGTCCACAAATATATTGAGGGAAGGCAATGAAGAGGATTTGAAAGCAAGGCAGAATTGCAGGAAACAGATTTCAGGAGGTAGATTCGAATCGCCTTTAAAGCACAGGAAAAGCGGCAAAACCTCGACAATGATGCCCTTGGCCAAAAAGGGCGTATGCGTTTTTTCCTGAATATATTCAGGAAAAAACGCATACGCCCTTTTTGGCCAACCAAGCAACCTGGAAAGGCAAATCAGCGCTACAAAGAAGTCTCGCTTCCCATCGGTCAAAAGGGCCAGGCTGAATAAAGTGTCAAAACCAGAAATGCAGGACAGGCCATGGAGAAATGGGAGCCTTGCTACGCTGATGGGCGGGATGTAAATTGCCAACAGCCACTCTGGAGAAGTGTACGGTGTGTCCTGAAACATCTAAAAAACTCAGCTTAGAGAGCATAGGGCACTTCCACTCATGGGCGTATAAATTGGGAAAACTAAAAATCAGCAAGACACAGGCACCCCAAAGTTTAGGGCTGCTCTGTTGACAAGAACCTCCACTTTGTTACACCTTAACTATCCCAGGAAAGACAAGAATGGATAAAGAAGTTGTGGTCCTTCTGTACAATGGAATATCACTCAGCCATGAAATCAACGTCATAAGGCTAGTAGCAGCATGATGAGTGGATTTGGGTATGACGATTCTAAGTGAAATAAGTCACACAGAAAAAGACACTTATCATAAGATATCACTTATAGAGGGAATGTAAAAACCGCTACCCTTGAACTGAATTACATAACAGGTCAGAGTCACACGTTTAGAAAACACACTAGGGCTGCTTAACGGGAAAGGTGAGGTGGGGTGATGCATAAAACAAGGGTTTCAAATTAGCTCAGATAGCGTTCCATAAACCCAATATGTAATAGACAAGACCTACTCCTTCCTCAGTGAACTGGACTCAACACGCCCTATTCATCACCCAAGAATATATCTGACTAGTAAGAATCTTAAAACCGAGAGCCTCCCATCAAGCCTCTTAGATAGCCTCAACCACCAGAGGGCAGACAGCCGAAGCAAGAAAAACTACAATCCTGCAGCCTGTGGACCAAAAACCACAGTTACAGAAAGATAGAGAAGATGAAAAGGCAGAGGGCTATGTACCAGATGAAGGAACAAGAAAAA
The DNA here is from genome assembly GCF_965194805.1 of Balaenoptera borealis. NCBI lineage: Eukaryota > Metazoa > Chordata > Mammalia > Artiodactyla > Balaenopteridae > Balaenoptera > Balaenoptera borealis. The sequence goes on from NW_028123882.1 coordinate 720,369, forward strand.
ACCCCAGAAAAACAACTAAATGAAGTGGAGATAGGCAACCTTCCAGAAAAAGAATTCAGAATAATGATAGTGAAGATGATCCAGGACCTCGCAATAAGAATGGAGGCAAAGATTGAGAAGATGCAAGAAATGATTAACAAAGACCTAGAAGAATTAAAGAACAAACAAACAGAGATGACCAATACAATAACTGAAATGAAAACTACACTAGAAGGAATCAATAGCAGAATAACTGAGGCAGAAGAACGGATAAGTGACCTGGAAGACAGAATGGTGGAATTCACTGCTGCGGAACAGACTAAAGAAAAAAGAATGAAAAGAAATGAAGACAGCCTAAGAGACCTCTGGGACAACATTAAACGCAACAACATTCGCATTATAGGGGTCCCAGAAGGAGAAGAGAGAGAGAAAGGACCAGAGAAAATATTTGAAGAGATTATAGTCGAAAACTTCCCTAACATGGGAAAGGAAATAGCCACCCAAGTCCAGGAAGCGCAGAGAGTCCCATACAGAATAAACCCAAGGAGAAACACGCCGAGACACATAGTAATCAAAGTGGCAAAAATTAAAGACAAAGAAAAATTATTGAAAGCAGCAAGGGAAAAACGACAAATAACATACAAGGGAACTCCCATAAGGTTAACAGCTGATTTCTCAGCAGAAACTCTGCAAGCCAGAAGGGAGTGGCATGATATACTTAAAGTGATGAAAGGGAAGAACCTACAACCAAGATTACTCTACCCGGCAAGGATCTCATTTAGATTTGATGGAGAAATCAAAAGCTTTACAGACAAGCAAAAGCTAAGAGAATTCAGCACCACCAAACCAGCTCTACAACAAATGCTAAAGGAACTTCTCTAAGTGGGAAACACAAGAGAAGAAAAGGACCTACAAAAACAAACCCAAAACAATTAAGAAAATGGTCATAGGAACATACATATCGATAATTACCTTAAACGTGAATGGATTAAATGCCCCAACCAAAAGACATAGACTGGCTGAATGGATACAAAAACAAGACCCATATATATGCTGTCTACAAGAGACCCACTTTAGACCTAGGGACACATACAGACTGAAAGTGAGGGGATGGAAAAAGATATTCCATGCAAATGGAAATCAAAAGAAAGCTGGAGTAGCAATACTCATATCAGATAAAATAGACTTTAAAATAAAGAATGTTAAAAGAGACAAGGAAGGACACTACATAATGATCCAGGGATCAATCCATGAAGAAGATATAACAATTATAAATATATATGCACCCAACATAGGAGCACCTCAATACATAAGGCAACTGCTAACAGCTATAAAAGAGGAAATCGACAGTAACACAATAATAGTGGGGGACTTTAACACTCCACTTACACCAATGGACAGATCATCCAAAATGAAAATAAATAAGGAAACAGAAGCTTTAAATGACACAATAGACCAGATAGATTTAATTGATATATATAGGACATTCCATCCAAAAACAGCAGATTACACGTTCTTCTCAAGTGCGCACAGAACATTCTCCAGGATAGATCACATCTTGGGTCACAAATCAAGCCTCAGTAAATTTAAGAAAATTGAAATCATATCAAGCATCTTTTCTGACCACAACGCTATGAGATTAGAAATGAATTACAGGGAAAAAAACGGAAAAAAGACAAACACATGGAGGCTAAACAATACGTTACTAAATAACCAAGAGATCACTGAAGAAATCAAAGAGGAAATAAAAAAATACCTAGAGACAAGTGACAATGAAAACACAACGACCCAAAACCTATGGGATGCAGCAAAAGCGGTTCTAAGAGGGAAGTTTATAGCTATACAAGCCTACCTAAAGAAACAAGAAAAATCTCAAGTAAACAATCTAACCTTACACCTAAAGAAACTAGAGAAAGAAGAACAAACAAAACCCAAAGTTAGCAGAAGGAAAGAAATCATAAAGATCAGAGCAGAAATAAATGAAATAGAAACAAAGAAAACAATAGCAAAGATCAATAAAACTAAAAGTTGGTTCTTTGAGAAGATAAACAAAATTGATAAGCCATTAGCCAGACTCATCAAGAAAAAGAGGGAGAGGACTCAAATCAATAAAATCAGAAATGAAAAAGGAGAAGTTACAACAGACACCGCAGAAATACAAAGCATCCTAAGAGACTACTACAAGCAACTTTATGCCAATAAAATGGACAACCTGGAAGAAATGGACAAATTCTTAGAAAGGTATAACCTTCCAAGACTGAATCAGGAAGAAACAGAAAATATGAACAGACCAATCACACGTAATGAAATTGAAACTGTGATTAAAAATCTTCCAACAAACAAAAGTCCAGGACCAGATGGCTTCACAGGTGAATTCTATCAAACATTTAGAGAAGAGCTAACACCCATCCTTCTCAAACTCTTCCAAAAAATAGCAGAGGAAGGAACACTCCCAAACTCATTCTATGAGGCCACCATCACCCTGATACCAAAACCAGACAAAGACACTACAAAAAAAGAAAATTACAGACCAATATCACTGATGAATATAGATGCAAAAGTCCTCAACAAAATACTAGCAAACAGAATCCAACAACACATTAAAAGGATCATACACCACGATCAAGTGGGATTTATCCCAGGGCTGCAAGGATTCTTCAATATACGCAAATCAATCAATGTGATACACCATATTAACAAATTGAAGAATAAAAACCATATGATCATCTCAATAGATGCAGAAAAAGCTTTTGACAAAATTCAACACCCATTTATGATAAAAACTCTCCAGAAAGTGGGCATAGAGGGAACCTACCTCAACATAATAAAGGCCATACATGACAAACCCACAGCAAACATCATTCTCAATGGTGAAAAACTGAAAGCATTTCCTCTAAGATCAGGAACGAGACAAGGATGTCCACTCTCACCACTATTATTCAACATAGTTCTGGAAGTCCTAGCCACGGCAATCAGAGAAGAAAAAGAAATAAAAGGAATACAAATTGGAAAGGAAGAAGTAAAACTGTCACTGTTTGCGGATGACATGATACTATACATAGAGAATCCTAAAACTGCCACCAGAAAACTGCTAGAGCTAATTAATGAATATGGTAAAGTTGCAGGATACAAAATTAATGCACAGAAATCTCTTGCATTCCTATACACTAATGATGAAAAATCTGAAAGAGAAATTATGGAAACACTCCCATTTACCATTGCAACAAAAAGAATAAAATACCTAGGAATAAACCTACCTAGGGAGACAAAAGACCTGTATGCAGAAAACTATAAGACACTGATGAAAGAAATTAAAGATGATACCAACAGATGGAGAGATATACCATGTTCTTGGATTGGAAGAATCAACATTGTGAAAATGAGTATACTACCCAAAGCAATCTACAGATTCAATGCAATCCCTATCAAATTACCAAGGGCATTTTTTACGGAGCTAGAACAAATCATCTTAAAATTTGTATGGAGACACAAAAGACCCCGAATAGCCAAAGCAGTCTTGAGGCAAAAAAATGGAGCTGGAGGAATCAGACTCCCAGACTTCAGACTATACTACAAAGCTACAGTAATCAAGACAATATGGTACTGGCACAAAAACAGAAACATAGATCAATGGAACAAGATAGAAAGCCCAGAGATTAACCCACGCACCTATGGTCAACTAATCTATGACAAAGGAGGCAAAGATATACAATGGAGAAAAGACAGTCTCTTCAATAAGTGGTGCTGAGAAAACTGGACAGCTACATGTAAAAGAATGAAATTAGAATACTCCCTAACACCATACACAAAAATAAACTCCAAATGGATTAGAGATCTAAATATAAGACTGGACACTATAAAACTCTTAGAGGAAAACATAGGAAGAACACTCTTTGACATAAATCATAGCAAGATCTTTTTTGATCCACCTCCTAGAGTAATGGAAATAAAAACAAAAATAAACAAGTGGGACCTAATGAAACTTCAAAGCTTTTGCACAGCAAAGGAAACCATAAACAAGACAAAAAGACAACCCTCAGAATGGGAGAAAATATTTGCAAATGAATCAACGGACAAAGGATTAATCTCCAAAATATATAAACAGCTCATTCAGCTCAATATCAAAGAAACAAACACCCCAATCCAAAAATGGGCAGAAGACCTAAATAGACATTTCTCCAAAGAAGACATACAGACGGCCACGAAGCACATGAAAAGATGCTCAACATCACTAATTATTAGAGAAATGCAAATCAAAACTACAATGAGGTATCACCTCACTCCTGTTAGAATGGGCATCATCAGAAAATCTACAAACAACAAATGCTGGAGAGGGTGTGGAGAAAAGGGAACCCTCTTGCACTGTTGGTGGGAATGTAAATTGATACAGCCACTATGGAGAACAATATGGAGGTTCCTTAAAAAACTAAAAATAGAATTACCATATGACCCAGCAATCCCACTACTGGGCATATACCCAGAGAAAACCGTAATTCAAAAAGACACATGCACCCGAATGTTCATTGCAGCACTATTTACAATAGCCAGGTCATGGAAGCAACCTAAATGCCCATCAACAGACGAATGGATAAAGAAGTTGTGGTACATATATACAATGGAATATTACTCAGCCATAAAAAGGAACGAAATTGAGTCATTTGTTGAGACGTGGATGGATCTAGAGACTGTCATACAGAGTGAAGTAAGTCAGAAAGAGAAAAACAAATATCGTATATTAATGCATGTATGTGGAACCTAGAAAAATGGTACAGATGAGCTAGTTTGCAGGGCAGAAGTTGAGACACAGATGTAGAGAATGGACATATGGACACCAAGGGGGGAAAACTGCAGTGAGGTGGGGATGGTGGTGTGCTGAATTGGGCGATTGGGATTGACATGTATACACTGATGTGTATAAAATTGATGCCTAATAAGAACCTGCAGTATAAAAAAACAAACAAACAAAACAACTAATACTAAACTTTCATTGGGTTATTTGTATGGAAATATGTTAATATAAATGTTTCAGACATTACATGAAAAAAAAAAAAGAATCTTAAAAACTATGTATTTATATCTCTCTGTAAGTGAGTGAAGTGGGTGAAAAGCGGCATAACCACAGCAGTGAAAAGCAGCTAAACCCCATTATACAAATCAATTACTTTTAAAAACCCGTGAAACAAAGACAGTGAAAGAGAGAGAAATTCTGACAAAATTCGTTCAGGGGCTGTGATGCAACCTGGATTGACCATATGTAGACCCACAGATGGATGAGACATAAGGGTGGACACTCTTGGGGCTGAGAGGTTTGGTGAGGTTGGGTGAGCAAACGCAGACCCTTTAAAGTCATACTGTGTGGTACCCATCCCATGGGTCCCAAATCTCCAGGTTCAAGGGCATCTTCCTACATCGAAAACATGCATGAGAAAAACCGAAGATGGTACACCGTGTGATCGGGAAAGGTTTCTAAAACGCACCTCATTTCTCATCTCCTTGTGCTACGGTTCGCCATTCCGGCCGCTATACTAGCAATCTCCCTGCTTGGAGAATCAGCACCTTTAACCTCTTGTTCCGTACAGGTTGCAATTTGTCCTGAGGATGAACGGGAAGAGGGGGAACCAATGAGAGACTAGCTCTAGGTGTTGGGACAGGCACAGGTCACTCTATTTTCCCATCAGGAAGAAGAATTAACCTCAGGCTCAGCTTGCCGCCCGGAGCCAGAATAGGGCCTGAAGCAATCCTGCGCTTTTGCGGCCAGCTCCCAAGAAAGCGAGTTGAAAAATGGAGCTCAGGGGCACTGCAATTCACAAACCTGCAGAGTTAGAAATGATAACTCTCGTCCACAAATATATTGAGGGAAGGCAATGAAGAGGATTTGAAAGCAAGGCAGAATTGCAGGAAACAGATTTCAGGAGGTAGATTCGAATCGCCTTTAAAGCACAGGAAAAGCGGCAAAACCTCGACAATGATGCCCTTGGCCAAAAAGGGCGTATGCGTTTTTTCCTGAATATATTCAGGAAAAAACGCATACGCCCTTTTTGGCCAACCAAGCAACCTGGAAAGGCAAATCAGCGCTACAAAGAAGTCTCGCTTCCCATCGGTCAAAAGGGCCAGGCTGAATAAAGTGTCAAAACCAGAAATGCAGGACAGGCCATGGAGAAATGGGAGCCTTGCTACGCTGATGGGCGGGATGTAAATTGCCAACAGCCACTCTGGAGAAGTGTACGGTGTGTCCTGAAACATCTAAAAAACTCAGCTTAGAGAGCATAGGGCACTTCCACTCATGGGCGTATAAATTGGGAAAACTAAAAATCAGCAAGACACAGGCACCCCAAAGTTTAGGGCTGCTCTGTTGACAAGAACCTCCACTTTGTTACACCTTAACTATCCCAGGAAAGACAAGAATGGATAAAGAAGTTGTGGTCCTTATGTACAATGGAATATCACTCAGCCATGAAATCAACGTCATAAGGCTAGTAGCAGCATGATGAGTGGATTTGGGTACGACGATTCTAAGTGAAATAAGTCACACAGAAAAAGACACTTATCATAAGATATCACTTATAGAGGGAATGTAAAAACCGCTACCCTTGAACTGAATTACATAACAGGTCAGAGTCACACGTTTAGAAAACACACTAGGGCTGCTTAACGGGAAAGGTGAGGTGGGGTGATGCATAAAACAAGGGTTTCAAATTAGCTCAGATAGCGTTCCATAAACCCAATATGTAATAGACAAGACCTACTCCTTCCTCAGTGAACTGGACTCAACACGCCCTATTCATCACCCAAGAATATATCTGACTAGTAAGAATCTTAAAACCGAGAGCCTCCCATCAAGCCTCTTAGATAGCCTCAACCACCAGAGGGCAGACAGCCGAAGCAAGAAAAACTACAATCCTGCAGCCTGTGGACCAAAAACCACAGTTACAGAAAGATAGAGAAGATGAAAAGGCAGAGGGCTATGTACCAGATGAAGGAACAAGAAAAAACCCCAGAAAAACAACTAAATGAAGTGGAGATAGGCAACCTTCCAGAAAAAGAATTCAGAATAATGATAGTGAAGATGATCCAGGACCTCGCAATAAGAATGGAGGCAAAGATTGAGAAGATGCAAGAAATGATTAACAAAGACCTAGAAGAATTAAAGAACAAACAAACAGAGATGACCAATACAATAACTGAAATGAAAACTACACTAGAAGGAATCAATAGCAGAATAACTGAGGCAGAAGAACGGATAAGTGACCTGGAAGACAGAATGGTGGAATTCACTGCTGCGGAACAGACTAAAGAAAAAAGAATGAAAAGAAATGAAGACAGCCTAAGAGACCTCTGGGACAACATTAAACGCAACAACATTCGCATTATAGGGGTCCCAGAAGGAGAAGAGAGAGAGAAAGGACCAGAGAAAATATTTGAAGAGATTATAGTCGAAAACTTCCCTAACATGGGAAAGGAAATAGCCACCCAAGTCCAGGAAGCGCAGAGAGTCCCATACAGAATAAACCCAAGGAGAAACACGCCGAGACACATAGTAATCAAAGTGGCAAAAATTAAAGACAAAGAAAAATTATTGAAAGCAGCAAGGGAAAAACGACAAATAACATACAAGGGAACTCCCATAAGGTTAACAGCTGATTTCTCAGCAGAAACTCTGCAAGCCAGAAGGGAGTGGCATGATATACTTAAAGTGATGAAAGGGAAGAACCTACAACCAAGATTACTCTACCCGGCAAGGATCTCATTTAGATTTGATGGAGAAATCAAAAGCTTTACAGACAAGCAAAAGCTAAGAGAATTCAGCACCACCAAACCAGCTCTACAACAAATGCTAAAGGAACTTCTCTAAGTGGGAAACACAAGAGAAGAAAAGGACCTACAAAAACAAACCCAAAACAATTAAGAAAATGGTCATAGGAACATACATATCGATAATTACCTTAAACGTGAATGGATTAAATGCCCCAACCAAAAGACATAGACTGGCTGAATGGATACAAAAACAAGACCCATATATATGCTGTCTACAAGAGACCCACTTTAGACCTAGGGACACATACAGACTGAAAGTGAGGGGATGGAAAAAGATATTCCATGCAAATGGAAATCAAAAGAAAGCTGGAGTAGCAATACTCATATCAGATAAAATAGACTTTAAAATAAAGAATGTTAAAAGAGACAAGGAAGGACACTACATAATGATCCAGGGATCAATCCATGAAGAAGATATAACAATTATAAATATATATGCACCCAACATAGGAGCACCTCAATACATAAGGCAACTGCTAACAGCTATAAAAGAGGAAATCGACAGTAACACAATAATAGTGGGGGACTTTAACACTCCACTTACACCAATGGACAGATCATCCAAAATGAAAATAAATAAGGAAACAGAAGCTTTAAATGACACAATAGACCAGATAGATTTAATTGATATATATAGGACATTCCATCCAAAAACAGCAGATTACACGTTCTTCTCAAGTGCGCACAGAACATTCTCCAGGATAGATCACATCTTGGGTCACAAATCAAGCCTCAGTAAATTTAAGAAAATTGAAATCATATCAAGCATCTTTTCTGACCACAACGCTATGAGATTAGAAATGAATTACAGGGAAAAAAACGGAAAAAAGACAAACACATGGAGGCTAAACAATACGTTACTAAATAACCAAGAGATCACTGAAGAAATCAAAGAGGAAATAAAAAAATACCTAGAGACAAGTGACAATGAAAACACAACGACCCAAAACCTATGGGATGCAGCAAAAGCGGTTCTAAGAGGGAAGTTTATAGCTATACAAGCCTACCTAAAGAAACAAGAAAAATCTCAAGTAAACAATCTAACCTTACACCTAAAGAAACTAGAGAAAGAAGAACAAACAAAACCCAAAGTTAGCAGAAGGAAAGAAATCATAAAGATCAGAGCAGAAATAAATGAAATAGAAACAAAGAAAACAATAGCAAAGATCAATAAAACTAAAAGTTGGTTCTTTGAGAAGATAAACAAAATTGATAAGCCATTAGCCAGACTCATCAAGAAAAAGAGGGAGAGGACTCAAATCAATAAAATCAGAAATGAAAAAGGAGAAGTTACAACAGACACCGCAGAAATACAAAGCATCCTAAGAGACTACTACAAGCAACTTTATGCCAATAAAATGGACAACCTGGAAGAAATGGACAAATTCTTAGAAAGGTATAACCTTCCAAGACTGAATCAGGAAGAAACAGAAAATATGAACAGACCAATCACACGTAATGAAATTGAAACTGTGATTAAAAATCTTCCAACAAACAAAAGTCCAGGACCAGATGGCTTCACAGGTGAATTCTATCAAACATTTAGAGAAGAGCTAACACCCATCCTTCTCAAACTCTTCCAAAAAATAGCAGAGGAAGGAACACTCCCAAACTCATTCTATGAGGCCACCATCACCCTGATACCAAAACCAGACAAAGACACTACAAAAAAAGAAAATTACAGACCAATATCACTGATGAATATAGATGCAAAAGTCCTCAACAAAATACTAGCAAACAGAATCCAACAACACATTAAAAGGATCATACACCACGATCAAGTGGGATTTATCCCAGGGCTGCAAGGATTCTTCAATATACGCAAATCAATCAATGTGATACACCATATTAACAAATTGAAGAATAAAAACCATATGATCATCTCAATAGATGCAGAAAAAGCTTTTGACAAAATTCAACACCCATTTATGATAAAAACTCTCCAGAAAGTGGGCATAGAGGGAACCTACCTCAACATAATAAAGGCCATACATGACAAACCCACAGCAAACATCATTCTCAATGGTGAAAAACTGAAAGCATTTCCTCTAAGATCAGGAACGAGACAAGGATGTCCACTCTCACCACTATTATTCAACATAGTTCTGGAAGTCCTAGCCACGGCAATCAGAGAAGAAAAAGAAATAAAAGGAATACAAATTGGAAAGGAAGAAGTAAAACTGTCACTGTTTGCGGATGACATGATACTATACATAGAGAATCCTAAAACTGCCACCAGAAAACTGCTAGAGCTAATTAATGAATATGGTAAAGTTGCAGGATACAAAATTAATGCACAGAAATCTCTTGCATTCCTATACACTAATGATGAAAAATCTGAAAGAGAAATTATGGAAACACTCCCATTTACCATTGCAACAAAAAGAATAAAATACCTAGGAATAAACCTACCTAGGGAGACAAAAGACCTGTATGCAGAAAACTATAAGACACTGATGAAAGAAATTAAAGATGATACCAACAGATGGAGAGATATACCATGTTCTTGGATTGGAAGAATCAACATTGTGAAAATGAGTATACTACCCAAAGCAATCTACAGATTCAATGCAATCCCTATCAAATTACCAAGGGCATTTTTTACGGAGCTAGAACAAATCATCTTAAAATTTGTATGGAGACACAAAAGACCCCGAATAGCCAAAGCAGTCTTGAGGCAAAAAAATGGAGCTGGAGGAATCAGACTCCCAGACTTCAGACTATACTACAAAGCTACAGTAATCAAGACAATATGGTACTGGCACAAAAACAGAAACATAGATCAATGGAACAAGATAGAAAGCCCAGAGATTAACCCACGCACCTATGGTCAACTAATCTATGACAAAGGAGGCAAAGATATACAATGGAGAAAAGACAGTCTCTTCAATAAGTGGTGCTGAGAAAACTGGACAGCTACATGTAAAAGAATGAAATTAGAATACTCCCTAACACCATACACAAAAATAAACTCCAAATGGATTAGAGATCTAAATATAAGACTGGACACTATAAAACTCTTAGAGGAAAACATAGGAAGAACACTCTTTGACATAAATCATAGCAAGATCTTTTTTGATCCACCTCCTAGAGTAATGGAAATAAAAACAAAAATAAACAAGTGGGACCTAATGAAACTTCAAAGCTTTTGCACAGCAAAGGAAACCATAAACAAGACAAAAAGACAACCCTCAGAATGGGAGAAAATATTTGCAAATGAATCAACGGACAAAGGATTAATCTCCAAAATATATAAACAGCTCATTCAGCTCAATATCAAAGAAACAAACACCCCAATCCAAAAATGGGCAGAAGACCTAAATAGACATTTCTCCAAAGAAGACATACAGACGGCCACGAAGCACATGAAAAGATGCTCAACATCACTAATTATTAGAGAAATGCAAATCAAAACTACAATGAGGTATCACCTCACTCCTGTTAGAATGGGCATCATCAGAAAATCTACAAACAACAAATGCTGGAGAGGGTGTGGAGAAAAGGGAACCCTCTTGCACTGTTGGTGGGAATGTAAATTGATACAGCCACTATGGAGAACAATATGGAGGTTCCTTAAAAAACTAAAAATAGAATTACCATATGACCCAGCAATCCCACTACTGGGCATATACCCAGAGAAAACCGTAATTCAAAAAGACACATGCACCCGAATGTTCATTGCAGCACTATTTACAATAGCCAGGTCATGGAAGCAACCTAAATGCCCATCAACAGACGAATGGATAAAGAAGTTGTGGTACATATATACAATGGAATATTACTCAGCCATAAAAAGGAACGAAATTGAGTCATTTGTTGAGACGTGGATGGATCTAGAGACTGTCATACAGAGTGAAGTAAGTCAGAAAGAGAAAAACAAATATCGTATATTAATGCATGTATGTGGAACCTAGAAAAATGGTACAGATGAGCTAGTTTGCAGGGCAGAAGTTGAGACACAGATGTAGAGAATGGACATATGGACACCAAGGGGGGAAAACTGCAGTGAGGTGGGGATGGTGGTGTGCTGAATTGGGCGATTGGGATTGACATGTATACACTGATGTGTATAAAATTGATGCCTAATAAGAACCTGCAGTATAAAAAAACAAACAAACAAAACAACTAATACTAAACTTTCATTGGGTTATTTGTATGGAAATATGTTAATATAAATGTTTCAGACATTACATGAAAAAAAAAAAAGAATCTTAAAAACTATGTATTTATATCTCTCTGTAAGTGAGTGAAGTGGGTGAAAAGCGGCATAACCACAGCAGTGAAAAGCAGCTAAACCCCATTATACAAATCAATTACTTTTAAAAACCCGTGAAACAAAGACAGTGAAAGAGAGAGAAATTCTGACAAAATTCGTTCAGGGGCTGTGATGCAACCTGGATTGACCATATGTAGACCCACAGATGGATGAGACATAAGGGTGGACACTCTTGGGGCTGAGAGGTTTGGTGAGGTTGGGTGAGCAAACGCAGTCCCTTTAAAGTCATACTGTGTGGTACCCATCCCATGGGTCCCAAATCTCCAGGTTCAAGGGCATCTTCCTACATCGAAAACATGCATGAGAAAAACCGAAGATGGTACACCGTGTGATCGGGAAAGGTTTCTAAAACGCACCTCATTTCTCATCTCCTTGTGCTACGGTTCGCCATTCCGGCCGCTATACTAGCAATCTCCCTGCTTGGAGAATCAGCACCTTTAACCTCTTGTTCCGTACAGGTTGCAATTTGTCCTGAGGATGAACGGGAAGAGGGGGAACCAATGAGAGACTAGCTCTAGGTGTTGGGACAGGCACAGGTCACTCTATTTTCCCATCAGGAAGAAGAATTAACCTCAGGCTCAGCTTGCCGCCCGGAGCCAGAATAGGGCCTGAAGCAATCCTGCGCTTTTGCGGCCAGCTCCCAAGAAAGCGAGTTGAAAAATGGAGCTCAGGGGCACTGCAATTCACAAACCTGCAGAGTTAGAAATGATAACTCTCGTCCACAAATATATTGAGGGAAGGCAATGAAGAGGATTTGAAAGCAAGGCAGAATTGCAGGAAACAGATTTCAGGAGGTAGATTCGAATCGCCTTTAAAGCACAGGAAAAGCGGCAAAACCTCGACAATGATGCCCTTGGCCAAAAAGGGCGTATGCGTTTTTTCCTGAATATATTCAGGAAAAAACGCATACGCCCTTTTTGGCCAACCAAGCAACCTGGAAAGGCAAATCAGCGCTACAAAGAAGTCTCGCTTCCCATCGGTCAAAAGGGCCAGGCTGAATAAAGTGTCAAAACCAGAAATGCAGGACAGGCCATGGAGAAATGGGAGCCTTGCTACGCTGATGGGCGGGATGTAAATTGCCAACAGCCACTCTGGAGAAGTGTACGGTGTGTCCTGAAACATCTAAAAAACTCAGCTTAGAGAGCATAGGGCACTTCCACTCATGGGCGTATAAATTGGGAAAACTAAAAATCAGCAAGACACAGGCACCCCAAAGTTTAGGGCTGCTCTGTTGACAAGAACCTCCACTTTGTTACACCTTAACTATCCCAGGAAAGACAAGAATGGATAAAGAAGTTGTGGTCCTTATGTACAATGGAATATCACTCAGCCATGAAATCAACGTCATAAGGCTAGTAGCAGCATGATGAGTGGATTTGGGTACGACGATTCTAAGTGAAATAAGTCACACAGAAAAAGACACTTATCATAAGATATCACTTATAGAGGGAATGTAAAAACCGCTACCCTTGAACTGAATTACATAACAGGTCAGAGTCACACGTTTAGAAAACACACTAGGGCTGCTTAACGGGAAAGGTGAGGTGGGGTGATGCATAAAACAAGGGTTTCAAATTAGCTCAGATAGCGTTCCATAAACCCAATATGTAATAGACAAGACCTACTCCTTCCTCAGTGAACTGGACTCAACACGCCCTATTCATCACCCAAGAATATATCTGACTAGTAAGAATCTTAAAACCGAGAGCCTCCCATCAAGCCTCTTAGATAGCCTCAACCACCAGAGGGCAGACAGCCGAAGCAAGAAAAACTACAATCCTGCAGCCTGTGGACCAAAAACCACAGTTACAGAAAGATAGAGAAGATGAAAAGGCAGAGGGCTATGTACCAGATGAAGGAACAAGAAAAAACCCCAGAAAAACAACTAAATGAAGTGGAGATAGGCAACCTTCCAGAAAAAGAATTCAGAATAATGATAGTGAAGATGATCCAGGACCTCGCAATAAGAATGGAGGCAAAGATTGAGAAGATGCAAGAAATGATTAACAAAGACCTAGAAGAATTAAAGAACAAACAAACAGAGATGACCAATACAATAACTGAAATGAAAACTACACTAGAAGGAATCAATAGCAGAATAACTGAGGCAGAAGAACGGATAAGTGACCTGGAAGACAGAATGGTGGAATTCACTGCTGCGGAACAGACTAAAGAAAAAAGAATGAAAAGAAATGAAGACAGCCTAAGAGACCTCTGGGACAACATTAAACGCAACAACATTCGCATTATAGGGGTCCCAGAAGGAGAAGAGAGAGAGAAAGGACCAGAGAAAATATTTGAAGAGATTATAGTCGAAAACTTCCCTAACATGGGAAAGGAAATAGCCACCCAAGTCCAGGAAGCGCAGAGAGTCCCATACAGAATAAACCCAAGGAGAAACACGCCGAGACACATAGTAATCAAAGTGGCAAAAATTAAAGACAAAGAAAAATTATTGAAAGCAGCAAGGGAAAAACGACAAATAACATACAAGGGAACTCCCATAAGGTTAACAGCTGATTTCTCAGCAGAAACTCTGCAAGCCAGAAGGGAGTGGCATGATATACTTAAAGTGATGAAAGGGAAGAACCTACAACCAAGATTACTCTACCCGGCAAGGATCTCATTTAGATTTGATGGAGAAATCAAAAGCTTTACAGACAAGCAAAAGCTAAGAGAATTCAGCACCACCAAACCAGCTCTACAACAAATGCTAAAGGAACTTCTCTAAGTGGGAAACACAAGAGAAGAAAAGGACCTACAAAAACAAACCCAAAACAATTAAGAAAATGGTCATAGGAACATACATATCGATAATTACCTTAAACGTGAATGGATTAAATGCCCCAACCAAAAGACATAGACTGGCTGAATGGATACAAAAACAAGACCCATATATATGCTGTCTACAAGAGACCCACTTTAGACCTAGGGACACATACAGACTGAAAGTGAGGGGATGGAAAAAGATATTCCATGCAAATGGAAATCAAAAGAAAGCTGGAGTAGCAATACTCATATCAGATAAAATAGACTTTAAAATAAAGAATGTTAAAAGAGACAAGGAAGGACACTACATAATGATCCAGGGATCAATCCATGAAGAAGATATAACAATTATAAATATATATGCACCCAACATAGGAGCACCTCAATACATAAGGCAACTGCTAACAGCTATAAAAGAGGAAATCGACAGTAACACAATAATAGTGGGGGACTTTAACACTCCACTTACACCAATGGACAGATCATCCAAAATGAAAATAAATAAGGAAACAGAAGCTTTAAATGACACAATAGACCAGATAGATTTAATTGATATATATAGGACATTCCATCCAAAAACAGCAGATTACACGTTCTTCTCAAGTGCGCACAGAACATTCTCCAGGATAGATCACATCTTGGGTCACAAATCAAGCCTCAGTAAATTTAAGAAAATTGAAATCATATCAAGCATCTTTTCTGACCACAACGCTATGAGATTAGAAATGAATTACAGGGAAAAAAACGGAAAAAAGACAAACACATGGAGGCTAAACAATACGTTACTAAATAACCAAGAGATCACTGAAGAAATCAAAGAGGAAATAAAAAAATACCTAGAGACAAGTGACAATGAAAACACAACGACCCAAAACCTATGGGATGCAGCAAAAGCGGTTCTAAGAGGGAAGTTTATAGCTATACAAGCCTACCTAAAGAAACAAGAAAAATCTCAAGTAAACAATCTAACCTTACACCTAAAGAAACTAGAGAAAGAAGAACAAACAAAACCCAAAGTTAGCAGAAGGAAAGAAATCATAAAGATCAGAGCAGAAATAAATGAAATAGAAACAAAGAAAACAATAGCAAAGATCAATAAAACTAAAAGTTGGTTCTTTGAGAAGATAAACAAAATTGATAAGCCATTAGCCAGACTCATCAAGAAAAAGAGGGAGAGGACTCAAATCAATAAAATCAGAAATGAAAAAGGAGAAGTTACAACAGACACCGCAGAAATACAAAGCATCCTAAGAGACTACTACAAGCAACTTTATGCCAATAAAATGGACAACCTGGAAGAAATGGACAAATTCTTAGAAAGGTATAACCTTCCAAGACTGAATCAGGAAGAAACAGAAAATATGAACAGACCAATCACACGTAATGAAATTGAAACTGTGATTAAAAATCTTCCAACAAACAAAAGTCCAGGACCAGATGGCTTCACAGGTGAATTCTATCAAACATTTAGAGAAGAGCTAACACCCATCCTTCTCAAACTCTTCCAAAAAATAGCAGAGGAAGGAACACTCCCAAACTCATTCTATGAGGCCACCATCACCCTGATACCAAAACCAGACAAAGACACTACAAAAAAAGAAAATTACAGACCAATATCACTGATGAATATAGATGCAAAAGTCCTCAACAAAATACTAGCAAACAGAATCCAACAACACATTAAAAGGATCATACACCACGATCAAGTGGGATTTATCCCAGGGCTGCAAGGATTCTTCAATATACGCAAATCAATCAATGTGATACACCATATTAACAAATTGAAGAATAAAAACCATATGATCATCTCAATAGATGCAGAAAAAGCTTTTGACAAAATTCAACACCCATTTATGATAAAAACTCTCCAGAAAGTGGGCATAGAGGGAACCTACCTCAACATAATAAAGGCCATACATGACAAACCCACAGCAAACATCATTCTCAATGGTGAAAAACTGAAAGCATTTCCTCTAAGATCAGGAACGAGACAAGGATGTCCACTCTCACCACTATTATTCAACATAGTTCTGGAAGTCCTAGCCACGGCAATCAGAGAAGAAAAAGAAATAAAAGGAATACAAATTGGAAAGGAAGAAGTAAAACTGTCACTGTTTGCGGATGACATGATACTATACATAGAGAATCCTAAAACTGCCACCAGAAAACTGCTAGAGCTAATTAATGAATATGGTAAAGTTGCAGGATACAAAATTAATGCACAGAAATCTCTTGCATTCCTATACACTAATGATGAAAAATCTGAAAGAGAAATTATGGAAACACTCCCATTTACCATTGCAACAAAAAGAATAAAATACCTAGGAATAAACCTACCTAGGGAGACAAAAGACCTGTATGCAGAAAACTATAAGACACTGATGAAAGAAATTAAAGATGATACCAACAGATGGAGAGATATACCATGTTCTTGGATTGGAAGAATCAACATTGTGAAAATGAGTATACTACCCAAAGCAATCTACAGATTCAATGCAATCCCTATCAAATTACCAAGGGCATTTTTTACGGAGCTAGAACAAATCATCTTAAAATTTGTATGGAGACACAAAAGACCCCGAATAGCCAAAGCAGTCTTGAGGCAAAAAAATGGAGCTGGAGGAATCAGACTCCCAGACTTCAGACTATACTACAAAGCTACAGTAATCAAGACAATATGGTACTGGCACAAAAACAGAAACATAGATCAATGGAACAAGATAGAAAGCCCAGAGATTAACCCACGCACCTATGGTCAACTAATCTATGACAAAGGAGGCAAAGATATACAATGGAGAAAAGACAGTCTCTTCAATAAGTGGTGCTGAGAAAACTGGACAGCTACATGTAAAAGAATGAAATTAGAATACTCCCTAACACCATACACAAAAATAAACTCCAAATGGATTAGAGATCTAAATATAAGACTGGACACTATAAAACTCTTAGAGGAAAACATAGGAAGAACACTCTTTGACATAAATCATAGCAAGATCTTTTTTGATCCACCTCCTAGAGTAATGGAAATAAAAACAAAAATAAACAAGTGGGACCTAATGAAACTTCAAAGCTTTTGCACAGCAAAGGAAACCATAAACAAGACAAAAAGACAACCCTCAGAATGGGAGAAAATATTTGCAAATGAATCAACGGACAAAGGATTAATCTCCAAAATATATAAACAGCTCATTCAGCTCAATATCAAAGAAACAAACACCCCAATCCAAAAATGGGCAGAAGACCTAAATAGACATTTCTCCAAAGAAGACATACAGACGGCCACGAAGCACATGAAAAGATGCTCAACATCACTAATTATTAGAGAAATGCAAATCAAAACTACAATGAGGTATCACCTCACTCCTGTTAGAATGGGCATCATCAGAAAATCTACAAACAACAAATGCTGGAGAGGGTGTGGAGAAAAGGGAACCCTCTTGCACTGTTGGTGGGAATGTAAATTGATACAGCCACTATGGAGAACAATATGGAGGTTCCTTAAAAAACTAAAAATAGAATTACCATATGACCCAGCAATCCCACTACTGGGCATATACCCAGAGAAAACCGTAATTCAAAAAGACACATGCACCCGAATGTTCATTGCAGCACTATTTACAATAGCCAGGTCATGGAAGCAACCTAAATGCCCATCAACAGACGAATGGATAAAGAAGTTGTGGTACATATATACAATGGAATATTACTCAGCCATAAAAAGGAACGAAATTGAGTCATTTGTTGAGACGTGGATGGATCTAGAGACTGTCATACAGAGTGAAGTAAGTCAGAAAGAGAAAAACAAATATCGTATATTAATGCATGTATGTGGAACCTAGAAAAATGGTACAGATGAGCTAGTTTGCAGGGCAGAAGTTGAGACACAGATGTAGAGAATGGACATATGGACACCAAGGGGGGAAAACTGCAGTGAGGTGGGGATGGTGGTGTGCTGAATTGGGCGATTGGGATTGACATGTATACACTGATGTGTATAAAATTGATGCCTAATAAGAACCTGCAGTATAAAAAAACAAACAAACAAAACAACTAATACTAAACTTTCATTGGGTTATTTGTATGGAAATATGTTAATATAAATGTTTCAGACATTACATGAAAAAAAAAAAAAGAATCTTAAAAACTATGTATTTATATCTCTCTGTAAGTGAGTGAAGTGGGTGAAAAGCGGCATAACCACAGCAGTGAAAAGCAGCTAAACCCCATTATACAAATCAATTACTTTTAAAAACCCGTGAAACAAAGACAGTGAAAGAGAGAGAAATTCTGACAAAATTCGTTCAGGGGCTGTGATGCAACCTGGATTGACCATATGTAGACCCACAGATGGATGAGACATAAGGGTGGACACTCTTGGGGCTGAGAGGTTTGGTGAGGTTGGGTGAGCAAACGCAGACCCTTTAAAGTCATACTGTGTGGTACCCATCCCATGGGTCCCAAATCTCCAGGTTCAAGGGCATCTTCCTACATCGAAAACATGCATGAGAAAAACCGAAGATGGTACACCGTGTGATCGGGAAAGGTTTCTAAAACGCACCTCATTTCTCATCTCCTTGTGCTACGGTTCGCCATTCCGGCCGCTATACTAGCAATCTCCCTGCTTGGAGAATCAGCACCTTTAACCTCTTGTTCCGTACAGGTTGCAATTTGTCCTGAGGATGAACGGGAAGAGGGGGAACCAATGAGAGACTAGCTCTAGGTGTTGGGACAGGCACAGGTCACTCTATTTTCCCATCAGGAAGAAGAATTAACCTCAGGCTCAGCTTGCCGCCCGGAGCCAGAATAGGGCCTGAAGCAATCCTGCGCTTTTGCGGCCAGCTCCCAAGAAAGCGAGTTGAAAAATGGAGCTCAGGGGCACTGCAATTCACAAACCTGCAGACTTAGAAATGATAACTCTCGTCCACAAATATATTGAGGGAAGGCAATGAAGAGGATTTGAAAGCAAGGCAGAATTGCAGGAAACAGATTTCAGGAGGTAGATTCGAATCGCCTTTAAAGCACAGGAAAAGCGGCAAAACCTCGACAATGATGCCCTTGGCCAAAAAGGGCGTATGCGTTTTTTCCTGAATATATTCAGGAAAAAACGCATACGCCCTTTTTGGCCAACCAAGCAACCTGGAAAGGCAAATCAGCGCTACAAAGAAGTCTCGCTTCCCATCGGTCAAAAGGGCCAGGCTGAATAAAGTGTCAAAACCAGAAATGCAGGACAGGCCATGGAGAAATGGGAGCCTTGCTACGCTGATGGGCGGGATGGAAATTGCCAACAGCCACTCTGGAGAAGTGTACGGTGTGTCCTGAAACATCTAAAAAACTCAGCTTAGAGAGCATAGGGCACTTCCACTCACGGGCGTATAAATTGGGAAAACTAAAAATCAGCAAGACACAGGCACCCCAAAGTTTAGGGCTGCTCTGTTGACAAGAACCTCCACTTTGTTACACCTTAACAATCCCAGGAAAGACAAGAATGGATAAAGAAGTTGTGGTCCTTATGTACAATGGAATATCACTCAGCCATGAAATCAACGTCATAAGGCTAGTAGCAGCATGATGAGTGGATTTGGGTACGACGATTCTAAGTGAAATAAGTCACACAGAAAAAGACACTTATCATAAGATATCACTTATAGAGGGAATGTAAAAACCGCTACCCTTGAACTGAATTACATAACAGGTCAGAGTCACACGTTTAGAAAACACACTAGGGCTGCTTAACGGGAAAGGTGAGGTGGGGTGATGCATAAAACAAGGGTTTCAAATTAGCTCAGATAGCGTTCCATAAACCCAATATGTAATAGACAAGACCTACTCCTTCCTCAGTGAACTGGACTCAACACGCCCTATTCACCGCCCAAGAACATATCTGACTAGTAAGAATCTTAAAACCTATGTATTTATATCTCTCTGTAAGTGAGTGAAGTGGGTGAAAAGCGGCATGACCACAGCAGTGAAAAGCAGCTAAACCCCATTATACAAATCAATTACTTTTAAAAACCCGTGAAACAAAGACAGTGAAAGAGAGAGAAATTCTGACAAAATTCGTTCAGGGGCTGTGATGCAACCTGGATTGACCATATGTAGACCCACAGATGGATGAGACATAAGGGTGGACACTCTTGGGGCTGAGAGGTTTGGTGAGGTTGGGTGAGCAAACGCAGACCCTTTAAAGTAATACTGCGTGGTACCCATCCCATGGGTCCCAAATCTCCAGGTTCAAGGGCATCTTCCTACATCGAAAACATGCATGAGAAACCCAGAAGATGGTACACCGTGTGATCGGGAAAGGTTTCTAAAACGCACCTCATTTCTCATCAATTTGTGCTCCGGTTCGCCATTCCAGCCGCTATACTAGCAATCTCCCTGCTTGGAGAATCAGCACCTTTAACCTCCTGTTCCGAACAGGTTGCAATTTGTCCTGAGGATGAACGGGAAGAGGGGGAACCAAAGAGAGACTAGCTCTAGGGGTTGGGACAGGCACAGGTCACTCTATTTTCCCATCAGGAAGAAGAATTAACCACAGGCTCAGCCTGCCGTCCGAAACCAGAAGAGGGCCTGAAGCAATCCTGCCCTTTTGCGGCCAGTTCCCAAGAAAGCGAGTTGAAAAATGGAGCTCAGGGGCACTGCAATTCACAAACCTGCAGACTTAGAAATGATAACTCTCGTCCACAAATATATTGAGGGAAGGCAACGAAGAGGATTTGAAAGCAAGGCAGAATTGCAGGAAACAGATTTCAGGAGGTAGATTCGAATCGCCTTTAAAGCACAGGAAAAGCGGCAAAACCTCGACAATGATGCCCTTGGCCAAAAAGGGCGTATGCGTTTTTTCCTGAATATATTCAGGAAAAAACGCATACGCCCTTTTTGGCCAACCAAGCAACCTGGAAAGGCAAATCAGCGCTACAAAGAAGTCTCGCTTCCCATCGGTCAAAAGGGCCAGGCTGAATAAAGTGTCAAAACCAGAAATGCAGGACAGGCCATGGAGAAATGGGAGCCTTGCTACGCTGATGGGCGGGATGGAAATTGCCAACAGCCACTCTGGAGAAGTGTACGGTGTGTCCTGAAACATCTAAAAAACTCAGCTTACAGAGCATAGGGCACTTCCACTCATGGGCGTATAAATTGGGAAAACTAAACATCAGCAAGACACAGGCACCCCAAAGTTTAGGGCTGCTCTGTTGACAAGAACCTCCACTTTGTTACACCTTAAATATCCCAGGAAAGACAAGAATGGATAAAGAAGTTGTGGTCCTTATGTACAATGGAATATCACTCAGCCATGAAATCAACGTCATAAGGCTAGTAGCAGCATGATGAGTGGATTTGGGTACGACGATTCTAAGTGAAATAAGTCACACAGAAAAAGACACTTATCATAAGATACCACTTATAGAGGGAATGTAAAAACCGCCACCCTTGAACTGAATTACATAACAGGTCAGAGTCACACGTTTAGAAAACACACTAGGGCTGCTTAACGGGAAAGGTGAGGTGGGGTGATGCATAAAACAAGGGTTTCAAATTAGCTCAGATAGCGTTCCATAAACCCAATATGTAATAGACAAGACCTACTCCTTCCTCTGTG
The DNA here is from genome assembly GCF_965194805.1 of Balaenoptera borealis. Classification (NCBI taxonomy): domain Eukaryota; kingdom Metazoa; phylum Chordata; class Mammalia; order Artiodactyla; family Balaenopteridae; genus Balaenoptera; species Balaenoptera borealis. The sequence continues at coordinate 742,808 of NW_028123882.1, forward strand.
AACTGGACTCAGCACGCCCTATTCATCGCCCAAGAATATATCTGACTAGTAAGAATCTTAAAACCTATGTATTTATATCTCTCTGTAAGTGAGTGAAGTGGGTGAAAAGCGGCATAACCACAGCAGTGAAAAGCAGCTAAACCCCATTATACAAATCAACTACTTTTAAAAACCCGTGAAACAAAGACAGTGAAAGAGAGAGAAATTCTGACAAAATTGGTTCAGGGGCTGTGATGCAACCTGGATTGACCATATGTAGACCCACAGATGGATGAGACATAAGGGTGGACACTCTTGGGGCTGAGAGGTTTGGTGAGGTTGGGTGAGCAAACGCAGACCCTTTAAAGTAATACTGTGTGGTACCCATCCCATGGGTCCCAAATCTCCAGGTTCAAGGGCATCTTCCTACATCGAAAACATGCATGAGAAACCCAGAAGATGGTACACCGTGTGATCGGGAAAGGTTTCTAAAACGCACCTCATTTCTCATCTCCGTGTGCTCCGGTTCGCCATTCCAGCTGCTATACTAGCAATCTCCCTGCTTGGAGAATCAGCACCTTTAACCTCCTGTTCCGTACAGGTTGCAATTTGTCCTGAGGATGAACGGGAAGAGGGGGAACCAATGAGAGACTAGCTCTAGGTGTTGGGACAGGCACAGGTCACTCTATTTTCCCATCAGGAAGAAGAATTAACCTCAGGCTCAGCTTGCCGCCCGGAGCCAGAATAGGGCCTGAAGCAATCCTGCGCTTTTGCGGCCAGCTCCCAAGAAAGCGAGTTGAAAAATGGAGCTCAGGGGCACTGCAATTCACAAACCTGCAGACTTAGAAATGATAACTCTCGTCCACAAATATATTGAGGGAAGGCAACGAAGAGGATTTGAAAGCAAGGCAGAATTGCAGGAAACAGATTTCAGGAGGTAGATTCGAATCGCCTTTAAAGCACAGGAAAAGCGGCAAAACCTCGACAATGATGCCCTTGGCCAAAAAGGGCGTATGCGTTTTTTCCTGAATATATTCAGGAAAAAACGCATACGCCCTTTTTGGCCAACCAAGCAACCTGGAAAGGCAAATCAGCGCTACAAAGAAGTGTCGCTTCCCATCGGTCAAAAGGGCCAGGCTGAATAAAGTGTCAAAACCAGAAATGCAGGACAGGCCATGGAGAAATGGGAGCCTTGCTACGCTGATGGGCCGGATGGAAATTGCCAACAGCCACTCTGGAGAAGTGTACGGTGTGTCCTGAAACATCTAAAAAACTCAGCTTACAGAGCATAGGGCACTTCCACTCATGGGCGTATAAATTGGGAAAACTAAACATCAGCAAGACACAGGCACCCCAAAGTTTAGGGCTGCTCTGTTGACAAGAACCTCCACTTTGTTACCCCTTAAATATCCCAGGAAAGACAAGAATGGATAAAGAAGTTGTGGTCCTTATGCACAATGGAATATCACTCAGCCATGAAATCAACGTCATAAGGCTAGGAGCAGCATGATGAGTGGATTTGGGTACGACGATTCTAAGTGAAATAAGTCACACAGAAAAAGACACTTATCATAAGATATCACTGATAGAGGGAATGTAAAAACCGCTACCCTTGAACTGAATTACATAACAGGTCAGAGTCACACGTTTAGAAAACACACTAGGGCTGCTTAACGGGAAAGGTGAGGTGGGGTGATGCATAAAACAAGGGTTTCAAATTAGCTCAGATAGCGTTCCATAAACCCAATATGTAATAGACAAGACCTACTCCTTCCTCAGTGAACTGGACTCAACACGCCCTATTCATCGCGCAAGAATATATCTGACTAGTAAGAATCTTAAAACCTATGTATTTATATCTCTCTGTAAGTGAGTGAAGTGGGTGAAAAGCGGCATAACCACAGCAGTGAAAAGCAGCTAAACCCCATTATACAAATCAATTACTTTTAAAAACCCGTGAAACAAAGACAGTGAAAGAGAGAGAAATTCTGACAAAATTCGTTCAGGGGCTGTGATGCAACCTGGATTGACCATATGTAGACCCACAGATGGATGAGACATAAGGGTGGACACTCTTGGGGCTGAGAGGTTTGGTGAGGTTGGGTGAGCAAACGCAGACCCTTTAAAGTAATACTGCGTGGAACCCATCCCATGGGTCCCAAATCTCCAGGTTCAAGGGCATCTTCCTACATCGAAAACATGCATGAGAAACCCAGAAGATGGTACACCGTGTGATCGGGAAAGGTTTCTAAAACGCACCTCATTTCTCATCTCCTTGTGCTCCGGTTCGCCATTCCAGCCGCTATACTAGCAATCTCCCTGCTTGGAGAATCAGCACCTTTAACCTCCTGTTCCATACAGGTTGCAATTTGCCCTGAGGATGAACGGGAAGAGGGGGAACCAATGAGAGACTAGCTCTAGGTGTTGGGACAGGCACAGGTCACTCTATTTTCCCATCAGGAAGAAGAATTAACCACAGGCTCAGCTTGCCGCCCGGAGCCAGAATAGGGCCTGAAGCAATCCTGCGCTTTTGCGGCCAGCTCCCAAGAAAGCGAGTTGAAAAATGGAGCTCAGGGGCACTGCAATTCACAAACCTGCAGACTTAGAAATGATAACTCTCATCCACAAATATATTGAGGGAAGGCACCGAAGAGGATTTGAAAGCAAGGCAGAATTGCAGGAAACAGATTTCAGGAGGTAGATTCGAATCGCCTTTAAAGCACAGGAAAAGCGGCAAAACCTCGACAATGATGCCCTTGGCCAAAATGGCGTATGCGTTTTTTCCTGAATATATTTAGGAAAAAATGCATACGCCCTTTTTGGCCAACCAAGCAACCTGGAAAGGCAAATCAGCGCTACAAAGAAGTCTCGCTTCCCATCGGTCAAAAGGGCCAGGCTGAATAAAGTGTCAAAACCAGAAATGCAGGACAGGCCATGGAGAAATGGGAGCCTTGCTACGCTGTTGGGCGGGATGGAAATTGCCAACAGCCACTCTGGAGAAGTGTACGGTGTGTCCTGAAACATCTAAAAAACTCAGCTTAGAGAGCATAGGGCACTTCCACTCATGGGCGTATAAATTGGGACAACTAAAAATCAGAAAGACAAAGGCACCCCAAAGTTTAGGGCTGCTCTGTTGACAAAAACCTCCAGTTCGTTACACCTTAAATATCCCAGGAAAGACAAGAATGGATAAAGAAGTTGTGGTCCTTATGTACAATAGAATATCACTCAGCCATGAAATCAACGTCATAAGGCTAGTAGCAGCATGATGCGTGGATTTAGGTACGACGATTCTAAGTGAAATAAGTCACACAGAAAAAGACACTTATCATAAGATATCACTTATAGAGGGAATGTAAAAACCGCTACCCTTGAACTGAATTACATAACAGGTCAGAATCACACGTATAGATATCACACTATGGCTGCTTAAAGGGAAAGGTGAGGTGGGGTGATGCATAAAACAAGGGCTTCAAATTAGCTCAAATACCGTTCCGTAAACCCAATATGTAATAGACAAGACGTACTCCTTCCTCAGTGAACTGGACTCAACACCCCCTATTCTCCGCACAAGAATATATCTGACTAGTAAGAATCGTAAAACCTATGTATAGATATCTGTCTGTAAGTGAGTCAAGTGGGTGTAAAGCGGCATAAACGCAGCAGTGAAAATCAGCTAGACCCCATTATAAAAATAAATTACTTTTAAAAACCCATGAAACAAAGACAGTGAAAGAGAGAGAAATTCGTTCACAGTTCGTTCAGGGGCAGTGAAGCAACCTGGATCGACCATATCAAGACCCACAGCTGGATTAGATATAAGGCTGGACACTCTTGGGGCTGAGAGGTTTAGTGAGGTTGGGTGAGCAAAGGCCTACCCTTTAAAATAATAGTGCGTGGTACCCATTCAATGGGTCCCAAATCTCCAGGTTCAAGGGAATCTTCTTACAGCGAAAAAATGCATGGGAAACCCAGGGGATGGTATACAGTGTGATGGAGAAAGGTTTCTGAAACGCACCTCATTTCTCATCTCCTTGTGCTCGAGTTCGCCATTTCAGCCGCTTTACTAACAATCTCCCCACTTGGAGAATCAGCACCTTTAACCTCCTGTTTCGTACAGGTTGCAGTTTGTCCTGAGGATGAATGGGATGAGGGGCAACCCATGAGAGGCTAGCTCTAGGTGTTCGGACAGGTATAGGTCACTCTAATTATCCATCACAAGAAGAATTAACAACAGGCTCAGCCTGCCCCACGGAACCAGAATAGGGCCTTAAGCAATCCTGCGGTTTTGCGGCCAGCTTCCAAAAAAGCGAGTTGAAAAATGGAGTTCAGGGGCACTGCAATTCACAATCCTTTAGAGTTATAAATGTTAACTCTCGTCCAAAAATATACTGAAGGAAGGCAACGAAGAGGATTTCAAAGCAAGGCTGAATTGCCGGAAATTTATATAGTTCATATGTTAAGTGTTTATATACATTTAACATACATTAGCCTATTTAGGTTAGCCCCATAATCCTAATTTTTCCATCCTTCCACCATTCATTTTCGTTAACCATTAGTTTGTTTTATACGTCTGGGAGTGTCTTTTTCTGTGGACGTATGTTCATTGGTAGCAATCTTAGGATAACTTGTATAAATGATATCATAGGATATTTGTCATTCCCTTTTCACTTACTTTACCTAATATGATTATTTCTAGGCTCATTTTTAATCCTGAAAACGGCACTCTTCGTTTTCTTCCCGAGGCTACTATTCCATTCTGTACATATACCACTTCTTCTTTGTCAATTCATCTGTTTATGGACCTTTTTTTTGCTTCCATGTCTTGGCTATTTCAATATTGCTGCAGTGCACATTTGCCTGCCTCTGTCTTTCCGATTCTGGTGGTCTTAGATTATAGGCCCAAAAGGTGCCCTGCCACATCATCTGGTAGCTCAATTTTTACCTTATAAAGCAGCTCCATTCAGTTTTTGTTAGTGCTGTTACCACTTTACATCCCACCAGCTGCTAGAAGGTACAGAGTTCTCTAAAACCCCTTCAGCATTTATAGTTTGTAGACGTTTTGCTGATGGTCATTTGACTGGTGTGAGCTGAAACCTTTTTGGAGGTTGGATTTGCATGTGGCTAATAATTCCTTATACTGAGCTTTAGGCATGTCCTTTTTTTCTTTTCCTCTTTTTTTTTTTTTTTAGAGTGAGTACAACTTCTCTCTTCATATTGACTTCTTGAAAAATTGGTCATGTGTTGAATTTTCTTGCCTATTCCGTACCCCAGGGCATTTTTTGAGGGGAGGTGTCATTTACAGCCCTGCAGTCCTTGTGACTATTAGGCAACCATTAGCACTGGGTTTAAAGCTGCTGTTGTGAGAAACAGCCACAAGGCGGCAGCATTATTACGTTCTCAACCCTTGTTACTAGGGCAACAGAGTCTTCCTGGAGGTAGTGTTCCGAGGTTGTATATTAGAGAGGAATGTGCGGGAACAAGCCCCCAGATTTAAGGAGGTAGATACGAATCGCCTTTAGAGCACATGAAAGCGGCAAAACGTCGACAATGATGCACTTGGCCAAAAAGGGCGTATGCGTTTTTTCCTGAATATATTCAGGAAAAAAAACATACGCCCTTTTTGGCCAACCAAGCAATCCGGAAATGCAAATCAGCCCTACAAAGATGTCTCACTTGCAACGGGTCAAAGGGGCCAACCTAAAAAAGTGTAGAAACCAGAAATGCAGGACAGGCCAGGGAGAAAAGGGAGCCTTGTTACGCTGATGGGCGGGATGTAAATTGCTAACGGCTACTCTGGAGAAGTGTATGGTGTTTCCAAAATCATCTAAAAAACACAGCTAGAGAGCATAGGGCACTTCCACTCGTGGGCGTATAAAATGGGAAAACTAAAAATCGACAAGACACAGGCACCCCAAAACTTAGGGCTGCTCTGTCTACAAGAACCTCCACTTCAGTACAACTTAAATATGCCAGAAAAGAGAAAAATGGATAAAGAAGTTGTGGTACTTATGTACAACGGGATATCACTCAGCCATGAAATCAGTGACATAAGGCTAGTAGCTGCAGGATGAGTGGATTTAGGTACGATGATTCTAAGTGAAATAAGTCACACAGAAAAAGACACTTATCATAAGATATCACTTATAGAGGGAAAGTAAAAATCGCTACACATGACCTGATTTACAAAACAGAACAGAGTCACACATTTCGAAATCACACTATGGCTGCTGAACGGGAAAGATGAGGTGGGATGAGGCATAAAACAATGGTTTTCTATTAGCACAGACACCGTTCCATAAACCAAATATGTTGCAGACAAGACCTACTCCTTGCTCAGTGAACCTGGCACAACATCCCCTATTCACCGCACAAGAATATATCTGACTAGTAAGAATCTTAAAACCTATGTATTGATATCTGTCTGTAACTTAATCAAGTGGGTGTAAAGCAGCATAAACACAGCAGTGAAAATCAGCCAAACCCCATTATAAACATAAATTACAAAAAAAAAACCAACAAAGAGTGAAAGAGAGAGAAATTCGTACAAACTTCGTTCAGGGGCAGTGAAGAAACCTGGATTGACCATATCTAGACCCACAGCTGGATTAGACATAAGGCTGGACACTCTTGGGGCTGAGAGGATTGGTGAGGTTGGGTGAGCAAACGCAGACGCTTTAAAGTAATACTGCGTGATACCCATTCTATGGGTCCCAAATCTCCAGGTTCAAGGGAATCTTCCTACAGCGAAAAAATGCATGGGAAACCCAGTGGATGGTATACAGTGTGATCGGGACACGTTTCTGAAACGCAGGTCATTTCTCATCTCCTGGTGCTCGGGTTCGCCATTCCAGCCGCTTGACTAACAATCTCCCCGCTTGGAGAATCAGCACCTTTAACCTCCTGTTTTGTACAGGTTGCAATTTGTCCTGAGGATGAACGGGAAGAGGGGCAACCCATGAGAGGCTAGCTCTAGGTGTTGGGACAGGCACAGGTCACCGTAATTTCCCATCAGGAAGAAGAATTAACCACAGGCTCAGCCTGCCCCCCGGAACCAGAATAGGGCCTGAAGCAATCCTGCGGGTTTGCGGCCAGCTCCCAAAAAAGCGATTTGGAGAATGGAGCTCAGGAGCACGGCAATTCACAAATCTGCAGAGTTATAAATGATCACTCTCGTCCAAAAATGTATTGAGGTAAGGCAACGAAGAGGATTTCAAAGCAAGACAGAATTGCAGGAAACAGTTTTTCACAGGTAGATTGGACTCGCCTTTAAAGCACATGAAATTCCGCAGAACTTCGACAATGATGCTGTTGGCCAAAAAGGGCGTCTATGTTCTTTCCTGAATAAATTTTGGAAAAAACGCAGATGCTCTTTTTGGTCAACTAAACAAGCGGGCAATACAAATCAGCATTACAAAAATGTCTCACTTCGCATTGGTCAAAAGGCCCATGCTGAAAAAGTGTAAAACCCAGAAATGCAGGACAGGCCATGGAGAAAAGGGAGCCATTGTTATGCTGATCGGCGGGATGTAAATTGCCACCGGCCACTCTTGAGAAGTGTATGCTGTATCTTAAAACTTCTAAAAAACAGAGCTACAGAGCATACAGCATTTCCCCTCATGGGCGTATATCTTGGGAAAACCAAAAAAATCGACAAGACACAGGCACCCCAAAGTTTAGGGCTGCTCTGTTTAGAAATGCCTCGATTTGGGTACAACTTACATGTCCTTGGAAGGAAAAAATGGATAAAGAAGATGTGGTACTTATGTACAATGGGATATTACTCAGCGATTAAATCAATGAAATAAGGCCAGTGGCAGCAACTCGTGGAGACTGAGGTACGATCATTCTAAGTGACATAAGTCAGACATAAAAAGAGACTTATCATAAGGTATCACTTATAGATAGTATCTAAAAATGCCTTCACATGAACGCCATTACAAAACAGAAACGGAGTCACACATTTAGAAAACACACTTATGGCTGCTAAAGGAGAAAGGTGGGGCGGGGTGATGCATAAACCAGGAGGTTGAAATTAGCACAGATACGGTTCCATAAACAAAATAGGTATTCGACAGGACCTACTCTATAGCTCAAAGAGCTGGACTCAGCACACTGTTGTCACCAGAAAAGGATATATAAGACTGGTCAGAATCTGTAAAAGAATTTATTGATGTCTCTCTTTAAGTGAATCAAGTGGATAGATGTAGAGCAGGAAGAAACACAGTATTGAAAATCAGCTATACCCCATTATAAAATTAAATAACAAGAACAAAATAAAGACAGTGAGAGAGAGAGAAATTCTTACAAAATTTGTTCAAGGGCTGTGATGCAACCTGGACGGACCATATCTAGACACAGAGCTGGATGGGACCTAAGGCTCTACACTCGTTGGTCTGAGAGGCTTCGTGAGGATGGGACAGCAAATGCAGCGCTTTTCCAGTAATACTGCTTGGCCCCCATTCCATGGGTCCCATACCTCCAGGTGCAGGGGACCCTTCCTACAGCTAAAACATGCATGGCACATCCAGAGGATGGTACACCGTCTGATCGGGAAGAGTTTGGAAAAGTCACCTCATCTCCACGTCTCCTGGTATTCGGGTTCCCCAGCTCCTTTCCTTAGAGTCTCCCCACTTTGGGAAGGCAGCACACTCAACAGCCGGTTTTGCACGGCTTGGAATTTTCTGGTGAAGAAGGGGAATGGCGGGATGGAATGAGACACAAGCCTTAGATGTTTGGACAGGCATATGCCACTCTAGTTTCCTACCTGGAAGAAGAAATTCCCTATCCTTCAGGTGCCCCAGTAACTGAAATGGGTCTGTAGAAATCCTGCCCCTTTGTGTCTGCTTCCCTAAACAAGTTGAAAACCGGTGCTCAGGGGCACTGCAATTCACAAACATGCAGGGTTGTTATTGACACCTCTAATGGAGTCATTTCTTGAGCCAAGTATTCGTAAAGGCCTTGTAAGCAAGGCAGAATTGCAGGAAAGGGATTTCAAGGGGTAGTTTGCACTCGTCATTAAAGCACATGCAAAGCTGCTGAACATCGCCAATGATGCAGTTTGCCAAAAAGGCCGTATGCGTTATTCCTTAATCTATTCAGGAAAAACCCTTACTCCATTTTTGGCCAACAAAACAGGCGGGCAATGTAAATTAATACTACAAAGAGATATCACTTCGCACCAGTCAGAATGGCCAACCTCACAAACTGTAAAACCTGAAATGCAGGACAGGGCGTGGAGAAAAGGGAACCCTGACAAGCTGATGGTGGGAATGTAAATTGCTAACAGCCACTCTGGAGAAGTGGGTGGTGATTCCTTAAAAATCTAAAAACCAGAGCTTCAGAGCATATGGCGCTTCCACTCCTGGGCCTGTATCTTGGAAAAAAACGTAAATGGACAGGACCCAGGCACTCTAAAATTTATGCAGCCCTGTTTACAAGAGCCTCTACTCGGAAGCTACCTAAAAGTCCTTGGAAGGAAGAATGGATAAAGAAATTATGGTAGATATGTACAATGGAATATTACTCAGCCATGAAATGAATGAAATAAGGCCATTTCGGGCCACTCAGAAGGACCTACATACATTCATACTAAGTGTCATAAATCAGGCAATGAAAAATATCATATGATATTACTTATCGGTGGAATCTAAAAATTGATAGAAAGGTACTATCTTACAACACAGAAACACAGTCCCAGACTTAGAACACAAACTTATGGTTACCAAACTGGAAAGGTGTGTTGGAGGCATAAATCATGAGGTTGGAGTTAGTATATACATATTTACAGAGAGAAAACTTGTAATCAACATGGACCTGCTGTAGAGCACTTGGAACTCTTCTCAACACCCTTTAGTAACCTCAATAGGAAAATAATTCTAAAAAGAATATATAGTTATCTCTGTATAAATGAATCATGTTGGTGTATGTCAAAAATGAACACAACATGATAAATCAACTATATACTCCATTATAAATTTAAAATTAAATTAAGTTAAAGAAAAATGATCACTAAATTTGTTTAGTCGCAGTGAACGTACTAGTGTCACATCCCTGGACACAGACACAATTTGGTCCCAAGGCTGGACTGTTGTGGGCCTGAGGACCTCGGGAGGATATGCCAGCTAATTCACCCCCCTTGAACATGTAGTACCTGGTCCCCTCTGCATGGGATCACTATCTCCAGATCTAAGTGTGCCCTCATACTACTAAACCAACCCTCTGACACCCAAAGGATGGTGGACTCTCTGGGCTGGATGACATTTGGAAAATCACCTGCTCTCAACATATCCTGGTGTTTGGGTTCCAACCTCCCGACTCCTTCGTAAGGGTCATCCCACTCTACAAGACAGCACCCTCAACAGGTGATTTTGCAGGGGTTTATACTTGTTCGGGGGATGAAGGGTAAGGGGGAAGAAGGAATGGGACAGAAGCCCTTACATGTTTGGTCAGGCACATTCCACTCTAATTTAATACCCAAGAACAGGACTTGCCCTACATCTAAGGTTGTGTCAGTAACCAGAGAGGGACAGTAGAAATCCTGCCGCCTTCTGTTTCCCATAACAACAATTCTAAAACTGGACCTTATACGCACTTCATATTCACAATGCCTGGGGAGCTCTAAATGACAACAGCCCTCAAAAAATGTCTTGGGGTAGGTAATCGAAGTAGACTTCAAAACAAGGCAACCTTTCAATAACCCTTTTTCAAGGGATAAATCTTACTGACACTGTTCAAAAAAAAAAGCACATATGAAGATACTCACCATTGCTTTATGTTAGACAAATGCAAATCAGATGTACAAAGAAGTATCACCTGGAACCACTCAGAATAGCCATCATCACAATGTCTACAAACAAGAAGTGGTTCAGAGGGTGTGGAAAAAAGAGAAACCTACTACTTATTTTTTTTTTTTTAATCTGCATTGGGTCTTCGTTGCTGCGCGCGTCTTTTCTATAGTTGCAGCAAGCGGGGGCTACTCATCGTTGTGGTACGAAGCCTTCTCTTTGTGGTGGCTTCTCTTGTTGTGGAGCACAAGCTGTAGGCACACAGGCTTCAGTAGTTGTGGCTCGTGGGCTCTAGAGCGCAGACTGAGTAGTTGTGGTGCACGGGCTTACTTGTTCTGTGGCATGTGAGATCTTCCCGGGCCAGGGCTCGAACCTGTGTCCCCTGAACTGGCAGGCAGATTCTTAACCACTGCGCCACCAATTCTATGCTATCGGTGGCAATGCCAATTGGTAACAGCCACTAGGGAGCACAGAATGGAGGTTACCAGAGTAAGGGGAGGTGGGAGGGATAAACTGGAAATTGGGATTGACATATACTCACCACTATATATAAAAGAGATAACAAATAAGGGCTTACTGTGTAGCACAGGGAACTCTACTCAATACTCTGTAATGACCTGTATGGGAAAGGAATCCAAAAAGGATTGGATATATGTATAACTGCTTCACTGTGCTGTGCAGCAGAAAGTAACACAACATTGTAAATCAACTCTATTCCCAAAAAATGGAAATTGAAATGAAATGAAGTAAAATAAAATAAAATAGAGATACCAGATGATCCAGCAAGTTCACTCCTGTGTGCATATCTGGAGGAAAGCATAAATCGAAAAGACACATCTTCCCCAATGTTCACTGCAACACTCTTTACAATAACGAAGACATGGAAGCAACCAAAACGTCCATCAACATATGAATATAGGTAAAGAATATGTGATACATATATATAATGGAATATGACTCAGCCATAAAATAGAAGAAAATAATGCCAGTTGCAGTAACATGGATGGACCTAGAGATGATTGTACTAAGTGAAGTAAGTCAGACAGAGTAAGACAAATATTGGATGATATCACTTCTAGGTGGAAGCTAAAAATTGATACAAATGAACTAACTTACAAAAGAGAGGCAGACTCACAGACTTGGAAAACAAACTTATGGTTACCAAAGGGGAGAGGTGGGGGGTAGGGATAAATCAGGAGCTTGGGGTAAACATACGAATACTACTATATATAACAGATAAGCAACAAGGACCTACTGTATAGCACAGGGAGCTCTACTCAGTATTCTGGGAATACCGTTATCAGAAAAGAATCTGAAAAAGAATGAATATATGCATATGTGTAACTGAATCACTTGCTGTGCAGCTGAAATGAACACAACATTGTAAATCAACTATACTCCAATAAAATTTACATTTCAAAATAAAGAAAATCACCTATATTTCAAAAGAAAAAAAAAAGAATTCCCATCTCTTTATATGGCTTGATAGCTTACTTTTTTAGTGCTCAATATTATCCCATTCCCAGAATATATTAATACTATATCATTTCATTCACCTATTGGAGGACACCTTAGTTTCATTCACATTTTGGCAATATTGAATTAGGTGCTATAAATATCCATATGCAGGTTTTCCTCTGGAAGTATGTTTTAAACTACTTTCAGTAAATATCCATGAGAACACTTGACGGATTGTACAGTAAGGGAATGCTCAATATTCTAGCAAGTGTCAATCAGACTACCAAAGTAGCTGTATTATTTTTCATTTCCACCAATGACAAATGTCTTTTCCTATTGTTCCACATCTCCTACAGAATTTGTTCTTGTCATTGTTCACATTTTAGCCATTCTAAGTGTTACATAGTGGTATGTAATTGTATTTTTAATTTGCTTTTTCATGGCAGCATGTAATCTGGATTATTCTTCTGTATACTTATATGCATAGTGTCTATTTTCTTTGGTGAGGTGTCCATAAAGTACATTGGTCCACATTTTATTTAGGTTGCTTTCATTTTTTTCTACCCAATCTGTATTTGTTTTATTTATTTTCGTGCCTTATTGCATTAGCAAGGACTGGGAGTAAAATATGGAAAAGGAGTCATGAAAGGGGACATCCTTGCTTTTACCTGAACTTAGTGGAAAGGCTTCATGGTTTTGACCATTAATCATGATGTAAGATAAAAGTTTCCTGTAAATCTTTGTTATCAACTTGAGAAAGCTCCAGTTTATTTCTTTAACTGAGAGTTTTTATGAAGAATGGGTGTTAGATTTTTTCAAAGGTCTTCTGAATCTATTGATATGCTAATGATTGTCTTTAAGGTGTTGATATGATGGATATAATTATTTGATTCTAGAATGTTGAACCAGCCTTTCATACTTGGGATTATTTCCTCTCATTCATGATATAAAATTCTCTCAAAATATTGTTGGATTCGATTTGGTAATATTTTGTTGAGGATTTTTGCATTGATGTTCCTGAGAGATATTGGTCAGTTTTCTTTACTATTCATATGTTCTTCTAAGTTTGGATGTTGTGGATTTAGTGTCAGACATTCATTTGGGGAGATTCTCAGTCATTTTTAAAAAAATATTTTCTGTTCTTTATTATCTTTATTCTCCTCCTGCTATACCCATTATGTATAGGTCACAGCATTTTTCATTGTTCCACAATTATTGATTACTCTGTTGTGTTGATTTCTTTCCTGCCCATTTTCTCTTTTCTTTTGAGATTTAAAGGTTTCTCCTGATATGTCTTCAAGCTCACAGATATTTCTCCTCAGCCAGCTCTTTGACTGCTAGAACAAAATACGAGAGACTTGGTATTTTATAAACAACAGAATATTTTTGTTTTCTCATAATTGCTGAGGCTGAAAAGTTCAAGAACAAGTAACCAGGGGCTTCCCTGGAGGTGCAGTGGTTAAGAATCTGCCTACCAATAAAGGAGACAAGGGTTCGAGCCCTGGTCCAGGAAGATCCCACATGCCATGGAACAACTAAGCCCGCGCACCACAAATACTGAGCCTGTGCTCTAGAGTCCACAGGCCACAACTACTGAGCCCGTGAGCCACAACTACTGAAACCCACACGCCTAGAGCCCGTGCTCCGCAACAAGAGAAGCCACTCAATGAGAAGCCCGCGCACCGCACCAAAGACCCAACACAGCCAAAAAATTAATTAATTAATTATCTAATTATTTTTTTTTAAAAAAGAACAAGTTGCCAGCTGACTTAGTGTCTGGTGAGGGACCAATTTCTGGTTCATAATGTGGGTCTTCTCGCTCGGCAATGAAATCATGGAATGGGCATAAGATCTTCTGTGTGCTACATTTATTAGGTCACTAATCCCATGTTTGAGGTCTCTGGCCTCATAACCTAATCACCTCCCAAAAGCCCCACCTCCTAATACCATCAACATGGGAGCTGGGTTTCAAAATTTTAAAATTAGAGGTACAAAATATTTACACCATAACAGGGGCCACAGAGTTAACTGATTTTTCCTTTCATGTTAAAGGTTTGCACATTTATATTTATTATATAATCCCAAAACCCTTGTTTTTTTTTATAAGATTCTTTTTCTGTATATGCCAGTACAGACCACTGAGTAGAGTTCCCTGTGCTATAAAGCAGGTCTTTATCTATTTTATATATAGTAGTGTGTATAAGTCAGTCCCAATCTCCCAATTTATCCCTTCCCCACTTATCCCCTGGTAACCATAAGTTTGTTTTCTATATCCATGATTCTATTTCTGTTGTGTAAATAAGTTCATTTGTACCTTTTTTTTTTCTTTTTTAGATTCCTCATATAAGCAATATCATATGATATCTGTCTTTCTGTGCCTGACTTGCTTCACTCAGTATAGCAATCTCTAGGTCCATCCATGTTGCTACAAAACCCTTAATTGTTAAGGATAACTCTCAATTTTGCCCAGTATCATCAGCAATTCTTTCTGGCAGACACGTGATAACACTTTTTAAACAGGGATATTGAGACCAAGGCTCCTGACCTGCAAACAAACAAAACATCATTCATATAGTGAAAACTTTGCAAATCAAAGGATGAAAGCACTTGGTCTAAATCCCTTTGCACCCACTGCTGACAGAGAGCAGAGGAGTTTGACTCACTAATCTTCCTTATGTGCACTTCTTCCTAATGGGGTATTCCATCTAAAACTTATAAGAAGCGGGGATGTATCATGGAACACACCAATCGCTACTACAGATTCTGAAGCAGCAAAAAAAAAAAAAAAAAAAAAAAAACATGATGAATCCATCCAAAGGGTTCTGTCCACATTGTTACAATAGTTTCCCTCACACTGTGAACCCTTTTCAAACTCTATCACTTGAACCTATTTTTATTTTTTTCAACAAAAATACTGTTAATCTGCAGTCAGACACTCCAGTAATATTACACTATCCCTTGTGTAAATATGTAGGGATTTGAGGAGCTATGGGAGGTCACCATGAGAGGTTGCCTAGAGTAATTAGGACATTTCATTTAATGTTGGTTCTTCTCCCTAAGATGTCTGCTATCCTCTTCTTTTTGTAGCTACTAGCATTGAGAAAGTGACCAAGATAAGGCCCTTCTCTTTTACTGACCATGAATGCAACTGTGATTAACCCCACAGAACTTGGTGCTTCCAGAATCCCCTGAACCTACTGACCCTCCATGCATGGCATGACATAGATAAGGATGGTGACGTGTATCCTTGTATAGAGCATGTTATAAAATCTTTGACTCTTCTCTTCCTCATAATTCCAAAGAATAGATTTCTTTGGATTTCTGCTTAATGCTGCTGGAGTTGGTACATAAGTTGAGGGAGGTATCAGGGCACACCAAAAGAGAGGGTAACTGCACAGAAAATACAAGCAGGTACATTTCTGTGTAGTTTCAAGCAGCTTATTTGCTATATCAACCATGGTGACATGTTGACCCTTCCTCTTTCTACTAGTAGTACAACAAACATAAAGGATATTTAGGCTGCTTGTTTTATCCCCACCTCTCACAATTGATCTGCATTAACATATAGGACAATGAAGGGCCCTTTCTACCATCTTAACCAATATTTGAGAACTAGAAAATGTCCAGATTTTGGGGGGTTTATTTTCATATTCCCCAATCAGGCCTATGAAGGAATCTTAACTATTGTGTTTACTGAAGTCATATCTCTGGCAGCATCCCATCATCAACAAAACTGGAAAGAAATTTGAAGGGTCTTCGATTTTACCATATTTGAAATAACAATATTTTAGCCTGACACGTTTTTGGATTTTAGAAAAAAATATTTTAAATGAGACAAAAAATCATTTTTATGACACAAAAAGACAGCAATAGTTTTATATTTTTATCTGTTCCACTTGCACACAAGTGTCTCATGGGGTTATGTAAAGCTCTCCTGTTGGGTGCTGTGCATGGTGCAAGTATGGATTAAAGCTTAGGAATCTTAACCTTCAGTCACCTGAAACATTTAAATTAGGATGCAAGCAATCCTGTCCAACATTTGAAAAGAGGAAGACACTCTCTTTATTTTATTTGTTAGGTAATTAATCTGTCTTTTCCCCAAGGAGAGAAACAAGGGGCATCTTCCATCAATGTGTTGCACAAATATCTTTGAACAGAGAGTGCAAGCAGAGGCTGATACAGGAAGTGAAAAAAAAATGAGAGACCCTCTTGTGGCATTTTCTCCTAACTTATTGCAATCTCCCATTTAAAATGTGGGAATAATCAATCTTCCGAGGAAAAAGGCCCAAGGAAGGTTTTTGCTTCTGTGGAATAATGGGATTGCTAAAGATTTCAAGAGGCAAGACGAGTTAGTGAGAATGACCATGAGAAATCAGAGAAAAGTCAGATCCATGGATGAAGTGATGTTTACCACTGTGAATCAATGAGAAGTAGGAGCAAATGAAAAGAAAGCTGATACAACATTTTCTGAATAAATGTAACCTTTCAGCTGTCATAGAAAAATTAATACTCACTATGATACAACATATTTAGTTTAGAAAGTTAACTTAAATTTAAAGCTTAATAATTACATTTATTGAAGAAATGAAAACATATTTGTGGTTTAGAATAAATAATGTGTTCTGCTACAGGTAAGAAGACTACATAAATCAATAGAAATAAGACTAAATAAATAAAGAGGAAAATAACAAATTAGATGTTATTAACATTAAAAACTGGCACTCATCTAAAGAAAGACAAGGAGAGACAGAAAGAGAGAAGAACTCATCTCAAGCATGTATTAAAAACTCCTAAATAAGAAGTCTTCAGATGTTAAAAAAAAAAAAGGAAGTCTTCAATAAGAAGATAATGGAATAGCAAAATGGGGGAAATATACCTAAAGATATTTCAAAAAAGAGAGTACAGAATGTTAAGTAAACATATCAAAAGATGCTTGGCTTCTTAGTAGTCAATTAAATGCAAAAGCGTGATACCTGGAATTATCACTCACCAACCAGAAAGTTCAAATGAAAATGACAGGTATTATCAAGTTTGACAAGAATGTGTATAATCCTTGAATCTCATTCACTGCTGCTGAAGATGAAAAATCATACAAATGTTTTGAAAATATTTAGAAATATCGAAAAAGATAAACACAAGAAAGCTATGACTCGAACATTTTACTACTACGTGTATACTGAACAATAATTTATACACACATCACCAAAGCTCAAGTTCTAGAATTTATATACCAGTGCTGTTCTCAATAGACACAAACTGAAAATCACTCATATTGTAATACACATTGGAATAAATTAATTAATAGTTAAATATTTACATTATGGAATCCTATGCAACAGTGGCAATGCATGATCACAGCAACAGGCAACCATATAGGCATATTCACAAACAACATAAAATAAAAAAGCCCAATCCAAAAGTGATTTTACTGTGCCATAACATTTATATAAAATACAAAATACAGGTAAAGTTATCTTTTTGATAGATACCAGAACAATATTAAACCTTAAGGGGAGTCACTAGAATGGGACCAGGGGGCCTCTGAGTATCTGGCAATTTTCTGTGTCTTTATCTAGAAGCTATGTTTAGAGTGTATTCAGATGCTGAATTTTCTGAAATTTGTCATTTCCTTACAAACCATGCATGTTTTTCGTTGTTTTTTATACATAACAAAAACTAAAAAAGATAGACCAGGGAAGGTAATTGTATTAGCACTTTAATATCCATGCTTTTCAAGGTGGAAGTGAAAAGTATTAAATACTTGACATTGTGATTACTTCTTAAAAGTAAGGTGAAAATTTGAGGTTAATAAATAAGACATACTTCTTCATATATAATCCTCAAAGAGGAGGGGTAGAAAGGAGTATTATTTATTTTCTTTAATACAGAATCATTAAGATAGAAAATAATGAAAACAGACTAGGTTTAAAAAAGAGCACACTGGACTTCCCTGGTGGCACAGTGGGTAAGAATTTGCCTGCCAATGCAGGGAACAGGGGTTCCATCCCTGGTCTGGGAAGATCCCACATGCCACAGAGCAACTAAGCCCGTGTGCCACAAGTACTGAGCCTGTGCTCTAGAGCCTGCAAGCAACAACTATTGAGCCTGCATGACACAACTACTGAAGCCCATGCACCTAGAGCCCATACTCCACAAGAGAAACCACCGCAAGGAGAAGCCCGTGCACCACAACGATGAGTAACCCCTGCTTCTCTAGTAACAACTGGAGAAACCCTGTGCAGCAACGAAGACCCAACACAACCAAAAATTTAAAAAAATTAAATCTTTTGACTTCTGAGATGACTCACTCACGTGGCTGTAGGTAAGAGGCCTCAGTTCCTTGCCACATGGATCTCTCCTTAGGGCTGCTTGAGTGTCCTCATGACATGGCAGCTGGCTTACCCCAGGATGAGTGATCTAGCAGAAACCAAAGCAGAAGCTGCAATGTCTTTTATAACTTTGGAAGCTGCACTTTGTCATTTCTGCAATTTCTTATTAGTTAAACAGTCAACCCTTTTCAAGTGCGAGGAGCCACACTGGTACATGGAGACTGGGAGATAATTAGGGGATAATTAGGTCCATCTTGGAGGCTGGCTACCAAAGTGGCTGACTAGCCAAAGTCTGAATTTTGTTTTC
Organism: Balaenoptera borealis; assembly: GCF_965194805.1. NCBI lineage: Eukaryota > Metazoa > Chordata > Mammalia > Artiodactyla > Balaenopteridae > Balaenoptera > Balaenoptera borealis. The sequence goes on from NW_028123882.1 coordinate 761,668, forward strand.
TTCACTTCTGGAGAGAAAATGGTCAGTGAACCTCATTGGTGGTCTTTGAGATGTACCAAAGCTACCTCTTGCTCTCACCCCCAGCTGTGTGGCTGACAGGGTCTTGGTGCTCCAGCTGGGTGTCAAGCCTGTGCCTCTGAGGTGGGAGAGCCGAGTTCAGGACATTGGTCTACCAGAGACCTCTGGCACCTTGTAATATCAAATGGCGAAAGCTCTCCCAGAGATATCCGTCTCAACGCTAAGACCCAGCTCCACTCAGAGACCAGCAAGATCCACTGCTGGACATCCCATGCCAAACAACTAGCAAGACAGGAATGCAGGCCCACCCATTAGCAGAGAGGCTGCCGAAAATCACAATAAGGTCACAGACACCCCAAAACACACCACCAGATGTGGATCTGTCCACCAGAAAGACAAGATCCAGACACACCCACCAGAACACAGGCACCAGTCCCCTCCATCAGAAAGCCTACACAATCCACTGAACCAACCTTAGCCACTGGGGGCAGACACCAAATACAACGGGAACTACGAATCTGCAGCCTCTGAAAAGGAGACCCCAAACACAGTCCCCAAAGCCAAATGAGAAGACACAGAAACACACAGCAGATGAAGGAGCAAGGTAAAAACCCACCAGACCAAACAAATGTGGAGGAAATAGGCAGTCTACCTGAAAAAGCATTCAGAGTAATGATAGTAAAGATGATCCCAAATCTTGGAACTGGAATGGAGAATAGACAAGAAACCTTTAACAAGGACCTAGAAGAACTAAAGAGCAAACAAACAATGATGAACAACACAATAAATGGAATTAAAAATTCTCTAGAAGGAAACAATAGCAGAATAACTGAGGCAGAAGAATGGATAAATGACCTGGAAGATAAAATAGTGGAAATAACTACTGCAAAGCAAAATAAAGAAAAAAGAATGAAAAGAATTGAGGACAATCTGAGACATCTCTGGGAAAACATTAAACGCACCAACATTCGAATATAGGGGTCCCAGAAGTAGAAGAGAAAAAGAAAGACACTGAGAAAATATTTAAAGAGATTATAGTTGAAAACTTCCCTAATATGGGAAAGGAAATCGTTAATCAAGTCCAGGAAGCGCAGGGAGTCCCATACAAGATAAACCCAAGGAGAAACATGCCAAAACATATATTAATCAAACTATCAAAAATTAAATACAAAGAAAAAATATTAAAAGCAGCAAGGGAAAAACAACAAATAACATACAAGGGAATCCCCATAAGGTTAACAGATGAACTTTCAGCAGAAACTCTTCAAGCCAGAAGGGACTGGCAGGACATATTTAAAGTAATGAAAGGGGAAAAGCTACAACCAAGATTACTCGACCCACCAAGGATCTCGTTCAGATTCAACAGAGAAATTAAAACCTTTACAGACAAGCAAAAGCTAAGAGAATTCAGCACCACCAAACCCGCTTTACAACAAATGCTAAAGGAACTTCTCTAGGCAGGAAACACAAGAGAAGGAAAAGACCTACAATAAGAAACCCAAAACAATTAAGAAAATGATAATAAGAACATACATATCAATAATTACCTTAAATGTAAATGGATTAAATGCTCCCACCAAAAGACATAGACTGGCTGAATGGATCCGAAAACACGACCGGTATGTATGTGGTCTACAAGAGACCCACTTCAGACATAGGGACACATACAGATGGAAAGTGAGGGGATGGAATAAGATATTCCATGCAAATGGAAATCAAAAGAAAGCTAGAGTAGCAATTCTCATATCCGACAAAAAAGACTTTAAAATAAAGACTATTACAGGAGACAAAGAAGGACACTACATAATGATCAAGGGATCAATCCAAGAAGAAGATATAACAATTGCATATATTTAGGCACCCAACATAGGAGCACCTCAATGCATAAGGCAAATGCTAACAGCCATAAAAGGGGAAATCGACAGTAACACAATCATAGTAGGGGACTTTAGCACCCCTCTTTCACCAATGAACAGATCATCCACAATGAAAATAAATAAGGAAACACAAGCTTTAAATGATACATTAAACAAGATGGACTTAATTGATATTTATAGGACATTCCATCCAAAAACAACAGAATACACTTTTTCTCAAGTGCTCCTGGAACATTCTCCAGGATAGATCATATCTTGGGTCACAAATCAAGCCTTGGTAAATATAAGAAAATTGAAATCGTATCAAGTATCTTTTCCGACCACAATGCTATCAGACTAGATATCAATTACAGGAAAAAAATCTGTAAAAAATAGAAACACATGGACGCTCAACAATACACTACTTAATAACCAAGACATCACTGAAGAAATCAAAGAGGAAATAAAAAAATACCTAGAAACAAATGACAATGAAAACATGAAGACCCAAAACCTATGGGATGCAGCAAGAGCAGTTCTAAGAGAGAAGTTTATAGCAATACAATCCTACCTCAAGAAACAAGAAATATCTCAAATAAACAAGTTAACCTTACACCTAAAGCAATTAGAGAAAGAAAGAAAAAAAAAAAAAAAAAAGTCAGCAGAGGAAAGACATCATAAAGATCAGACCAGAAATAAATGAAAAAGAAATGAAGGAAACAACAGCAAAGATCAAAAAAACTAAAAGCTGGTTCTTTGAGAAGATAAACAAAATTGATAAACCATTAGCCAGACTCATCAAGAAAAACAGGGAGACGACTCAAATCAATAAAATTACAAATGAAAAAGGAGAAGTAACAACTGACACTGCAGACATACAAAGGATCATGAGAGATTACTGCAAGCAACTATATGCCAATAAAATGGACAACCTGGAAGAAATGGACCAATTCTTAGAAAAGCACAACCTTCCAAGACTGAACCAGGAAGAAATAGAAACTACAAACAAACCAATCCCAAGCACTGAACTTGAGACTGTGATTAAAAATCTTCCAACAAACAAAAGCCCAGGACCAGATGGCTTCGCAGGCAAATTCTATCAAACATTTAGAGAAGAGTTAACACCTATCCTTCTCAAACTCTTCCAAAATATGGCAGAGGGAGGAACTCTCCCAAACTTATTCTATGAGACCACCATCTCCCTGACACCAAAACCAGACAAAAATGTCACAAAGAAAGAAAACTACAGGTCAATATCACTGATGAACATAGCTGCAAAAATCCACTGCACAATACTAGCAAACAGAATGCAACAGCGCCTTAAAAGGATCATACACCATGATCAAGTGGGGTTTATCCCAGGGATGCAAGGATTCTTCAATACATGCAAATCAATGTGATACACCATATTAAAAAACTGAAGGGTAAAAACCATATGGTCGTCTCAATAGATGCAGAAAATGCTTTCGACAATATTAAACACCCATTTATCATAAAAACCCTCCAGAAAGTAGGCATAGAGGGAACTTTCCTCAACATAATAAAGGCCATATATGACAAACCCACAGCCAGCATCGTTCTCAATGGTGAAAAAGTGAAATCATTTCCACCAAGATCAGGAGCAAGACAAGGTTGCCCACTCTCACCACTATTATTCCACACACTTTTGGAATTTTTAGCTACAGCAATCAGAGAAGAAAAAGAAATAAAAGGAATCCAAATCGGAAAAGAAGAAGTTAAGCTCTCACTGTTTGCAGATGACATGATACTATACATAGAGAATTCTAAAGATGCTACCAGAAACCTACTAGAGTTAATCAATGAACTGGTAAGGTTGCAGGATACAAAATTAATGTACAGATATCTCTTTCATTCCTATACACTAAAGATGAAAATTCTGAAAGAGAAATTAGGGAAACACTCCCATTTACCACTGCAACACAAAGAATAAAATACTTAGGAGTAAACCTACCTAAGGAGACAAAAGACGTTTACTCAACAAACTATAAGACACTGATGAAAGAAATCAAAGATGACACAAACAGATACAGAGCTATACCATGTTCTTGGATTGGAAGAATCAACATTGTGAAAATGACTCTACTACCCAACGCAATCTACAGATTCAATGCAATCCCTATCAAACTACCAATGGAATTTTTCAGAGAACTAGAACAAAAAAATTTCACAATTTGTATGGAAACACAAAAGACCCCGAACAGCCAAAGCAGTCTTGAGAAGAAAAACAGAGCTGGAGGAATCAGGCTCCCTGACTTCAGACAATACTACAAAGCTACAGTAGTCAAGACAGTATGGTACTGGCACAAAAACAGAAATATAGAGCAATGGAACAGGAGAGAAAGCCCAGACATAAACCCATACACATATGGTCACCTTATTTTTGATAAAGGAGGCAAGAATATACAATGGAGAAATCACAGCCTCTTCAATAAGTGGTGCTGGGAAAACTGGACAGCTACCAGTAAAAGAATGAAATTAGAAGACTCCCTAACACCATACACAAAAATAAACTCAAAATGGATTAAAGACCTAAATGTAAGGCCAGACACTATCAAACTCTTAGAGGAAAACATAGGCAGAACACTCTATGACATCAATCACAGCAAGATCCTTTTTGACCCACCTCCTAGAAAACGGAAATTAAAAAGAAACATAAACAAATGAGACCTAAGGAGACTTAAAAGCTTTTGCACAGCAAAGGAAAACGTAAACAAGACGAAAAGGCCACCCTCAGAATGGGAGAAAATATTTGCCAACGAAGCAGCTGACAAAGGATTAATCTCCAAACTTTACAAGCAGCCCATGCAGCTCAATATCAAAAAAAAAAAAAACAAAACAAAACAACCCAATCCATAAATGGGCAGAAGACCTAAATAGACATTTCTCCAAAGAAGATATACAGATTGCCAACAAACACATGAAAGAATGCTCAACATCACTGATCATTAGAGAAATGCAACTCGAAATTACAATGAGGTGTCACCACACACAGGTAAGAATGGCCATCATCAAAAAAATCTACAAACAATAAATGCTGCAGAGGTGTGGAAAAAAGGGAACCCTCTTGCACCGTTGGTGGGAGTGTAAATTGATACAGCCACTATCGAGAACGGTATCGAGGTTCCTTAAAAAACTAAAAATAGAACTACCATATGACACAGCAATCCCACTACTGGGCATATACCTGGAGAAAACCATAATTCAAAAAGAGTCATGTTCCACAATGTTCATTGCAGCTCTATTTGCAATAGCCAGGACATGGAAGCAACCTAAGTGTCCATCAACTGATGAATGGGTAAAAAAGATGTTGCACATCTTCAATATAAAATGGAATATTACTCAGCCATAAAAAGAAATGAAATTGAGTTATTTGTAGTGAGATGGATGGACCTAGAGTCTGTCATACAGAGTGAAGTAAGTCAGAAAGAGAAAAACAAATACTGTATGCTAACACATATATGTGGAATCTAAAAAGAAAAGGAAAAGAAACGGTTGGGAAGAACCTAGGGACAGGACAGGAATAAAGACGCAGACATAGAGAATGGACTTGAGGACATGAGGAGGGGGAAGGGTAAGCTGGGACGAAGTGAGAGAGTGGCATGGACTTATATATACTACCAAATGTAAAATAGCTAGCTAGTAGGAAACAGCTGCATAGAAGAGGGAGATCAGCTCAGTGCTTTATGACCACTTAGAGGGGTGGGATAGGGAGGGCGGGAGGGAGACGTAACAGGGAGGAGATATGGGGATATATGGATATGTATAGCTGATTCACTTTGTTCTAAAGCAGAGACTAACACACCATTGTAAAGCAATTATAGTCCAATAAAGATGTTAAAATTAAATAAATAAATAAATGAATAATTTATGCCCCCCCCAAATTAAATCTTTTTTTAAAAATAAATAAATAAAAAAGAGCACTGAATGACATGGAACGCTAAACCTAAGTATTTTCAGTACTATAGTAAATGTAAATGGATTAAAATCTCCTATTAAAGTGTAATTTTTTATATTATGTGCAACTAAATTTTTTTCACAATATACAGGTAAAATAAAAGAATTACATTAGAAAGGAGAAAACATTCCATGTATTTAAAAAAAATAAAACAATAAGCATATAATATGCATCTTAGATATAAGTAGTCTTTAAGTTCAGAACAATTTGTCATTATTGTAATTAGTATTATTATACCAATTTCTTTAAAACATTTCAATACTTGTTGTATTTGAAAAAATATTTTAATATTTTTTCTTCTCTCTTTTGTGGTCTAATACATGGTAAGTATTTAGCTGCTAACATAACTTAAAAATATATATATTTTTTACAGCCGAACAAAACTGAATCAAGAAGAAATAGATAACTTGAACATACTGATCACTAAAAGCAAAATAGAGGGCTTCCCTGGTGGCGTGGTGGTTGAGAATCTGCCTGCCAATGCAGGGGACACGGGTTCGAGCCCTGGTCTAGGAAGATCCCACATGCCGCGGAGCAACTGGGCCCGTGAGCCACAACTACTGAGCCTGAGTGTCTGGAGCCCGTGCTCCACAACAAGAGAGGTCATGATAGTGAGAGGCCCACACACCGTGATGAAGAGTGGCCCCCGCTCGCTGCAACTAGAGAAAGCCCTCGCACAGAAACAAAGACCCAACACAGCCAAAATAAATAAATAAATAAATAGAATTTTTTAAAAAATAGAATCTGTAATTTAAGAAAACTCCCTACCAACAGAAGTCCAGGATCAGATGGTTTCACAGGCAAATTCTACCAAATATAAAAAGCAGAACTTACACTGATTCTTCTCAAACTCTTCGAAAAGATTGAAGAGTAAGGAATACTTCCAAAGACATTCTATGAAGCCACTATCACGCTGATATCAAAAACAGATGGGGAGGGGGGACTTCCCTGGTGGCACAGTGGTTAAGAATCTGTCTGCCACTGCAGGGGACATAGGTTCGAGACCTGGTCTGGAAAGATCCCACATGCCATGGAGCAACTAAGCCTGTGTGCCACAACTACTGAGCCTGCGCTCTACAGCCCACGAGCCACAACTACTGAGCCTGATAGCCACAACTGCTGAAGCCCACGCACCTAGAGCCCATGATCTGCAACAAAAGAAGCCACCACAATGAACAGCCTGCACACCACAATGAAGAGTAGCCCCCGCTCACCGCAACTAGAGAGAGCCCGAGCACAGCAACGAATGCCCAATGCATCCAAAAATAAATAAAGAAAGAAATTTACTTAAAAAAAACCCCAAATAAAACAGATGGGGACTTTTCTGGTGGCCCAGCAGTTAAGATTTCGCCTTCCAGTGCAGGGGGTGCGGGTTCGATCCCTGGTTTTGGAGCTAAGATCCCACATGCCTCACAAACAAGAAACCAAAACATAAAACAGAAGCAATATTGGAACAAATTCAATAAAGACTTTAAAAAAACCACAGAGAAAGACACTACCAAAAAAGAAAACTGCAGGCCAATATCGTTGATAAATATAGATGCAAAAGTTCTCAACTGAATATTAGAAAACCGAATCCGACAACACATAAGAGGATCATACACCATGACCAAATTTGATTCACCCCAGTTTCACAAAGCTGTTTCAACATATGCAAATCAATCAACATGATACACCCCATCGACAAAGGAAAAACAAGAAACAAACGATCATCTCAATAGATGGCGAAAAAGCATTTGAAAAGCTTCAACATCCATTCATGGTAAAAACACTTACCAACGTGGGTACAGAGGAAACATATCTCAACATAATAAAAGCTATTTATGACAAACCCACAGCCAATATAATACTCAACGTTCATAAGCTGAAAGCCTTCCCGCTAAAATCTGGAACAAGACAAGGATGCCCACTCTCACGTCTTCTCTTCAACATAGTATTGGAAGTCCTAGCCACAACAATCAGACAAGCAAAAGAAATAAAATCTAACCAAATTGGAAGGGAAGAGGTAAAGTTGTCATTATATGCAGATGACATGATAATATATATAAAGGAAACCCTAAAAATTCCACACAAACACTACTAGAACTGATAAACAAATTCAGCAAAGTAGCAGGATACAAGATTAACATATATAAATTGGTTGCATTTCCTGGTTTTTCTTTCTTTTTTTTTTTAAATTTATTTTGGCTGCATTGGGTCTTCATTGCTGTGCACGGGCTTTCTCTAGTTGTGGCCAGTGGGGACTAGACTTTCTTGTGGTGCGCAGGCTTCTCATTGCAGTGGCTTCTCTTGTTGTGGAGCACGGGCTCTAGGCATGCAGGCTTAAGTAGTTGTGGCACATGGGCTCAGTATTTGTGGCTCACTGGCTCTAGAGTGCAGGCTAAGTAGTTGTGGCACACAGGTTTAGTTGCTCCACGGCATGTGAGATCTTCCTGCATCAGGGCTCAAACCCGTGTCCCCTGTATTGGCAGGCGGATTCTCAACCACGGAGCCACCAGGGAAGTCCCTGGTTGCATTTCTTTACACTAACAATGAAATATCAGAAAGGAAATGTAAACAAACAATCCTTTTTTTAATGGCATCAAAAAAATAAAATGCTTAGGAATAAACCTCACCAAGGAGGTGAAAGACTTATATACTGAGAACTACAAAACATTAGTAAAGGAAGCTGAAGATGCTTCAAAGAAATGGAAAGACATCCCACGCTCTTGGATGGGAGGAATTCATACTGTTAAAATGGCTATACTACCCAAAGCAATCTACAGATTTAATGTGATCCCTATCAAATTACCCATGACATTTTCCCCAGAACTAGAACAAATAATCCTAAAATGTATCTGGAACCATAAAAAGTCAGAAATGTGAACACAATCCCCAGGAAAAAGAACAAAGCAGGAGGCATAACCCTCCTAAACTTCAGAAAATACTACAAAGTTACAGTAATCAAAGCCGCATTGTATTGGCACAGAAAGAGATACATGGATCAATGGAATAGAATAGAGAGCTAAGAAATAAACCCACACACCTATGGTCAATTAACCTTTGACAAAGGAGGCAAGAATATACAATGGGGAAAAGAGAGTCTCTTCAGCAAGTGGTGTTTTGAAAGTTGGAGAGCCGTATGCAAATCAGTGAAGTCAGAACATACCCTCACACCATACACAAAAATAAACTCAAAACGGCTTATATGCTTAAACATAAGATAGGACACCTTATAACTCCTAGAAGAGAACATACGCAAAACATTCTCTGACATAAGTCATACCAAAATTTTCCTAGGTAGTTCTCCCTAGGCAGTACAAATACAGTAAGTCACCTACATACGAACCTTCAAGTTGCAAACTTTCAAAGATGCAAACGTCCATTCGCGTGTCCAGTCGTGTAAGTTAGTTCACGTGTCTGGCATACATTGTCACGTGCGTGCTTCCTCTATATGTGGTTGTGCTTTTGTGTACTTTACAGTACTGTATAGAGCACAGTAGTACAGTACCTTTATTTCAAGCCCAAGATGTCTGGAAGCAAGCGTAAAAGCAGAGGTGATGTAGCTGGCACTGTTAAGAAGCGCCAAACGATAATGATGGAAACAAAAGTGAAAGTAATTGAGAGAGTGGAGCGAGGCAAAAAGATGTTAGACATCGCTCATTCTTATAATATGAATCATTCAATCATTGGCACGAATCTAAAGAACAAGGACAAGATCATGGAACATGTGAAGTCTGCTGTGCCGACGATGTTGACACAATATCCAAGAAGCATGGAAAAGTGATGGAGGAGATGGAGAAACTTCTCAGTGTGCGGATGCAGGATCAACATCAGCGCTGAGTCCTGCGCAACTTAACGCTGATTCAAGAGAAAGCTAAAAGGCTTTATGAAGACTTGAAGAAGAAACATGGCAAAGAATCAGAGGGCACATCTTTTAATGCCAGCCATGGCTGGTTTCATCAGTTCAAGGCTAGAGCCAGCCTTCACAATGTAAAAGTAAGTGGAGAGACAGCAAGTGCAGATAGGGTAGCTGTCCAGGAACTTCCAGAAACACTTTGAGAAATTATTTGATGATGGTGTGTATTTACCCAACCAGGTTTTTAATGTGGATGAGACACAACTGTACTGGAAGTGGATGCCAGACCGAAGTTACGTCAGTAAGGAGGAAAAGTTGATGCCGGGCTGTAAAGCAGCAAAGGATAGGCTAACTGTTGTTTGGTGGCAATGCTTCCAGTGAATTGAAGCTGAAACCTCTCTTAGTTTATCATTCACAGAACCCAAGAACCCTTAAAAACATAGCCAAGGGCTTTCTTCCTGTTGTGTGGAAGCGTAACCCCAAATCCCGGATTACACAGGCCACGTTCCAGGACTGGTTTTGCCACCACTTTATCCCAGATGTAGAGAAATATTGCCTGGAGAAGGACGTTCCAGCAAAACATTCTTTTGCTGCTCGACTATGCTCTGGGCCACCCCCCATTCATGGATGACTTTCATCCCAACGTCAAAGTACTGCATCTGTCACCAAATACTACGTTGCTCATCCAACCTATGGACCAGGGCATTATAGCGACTTTCAAGAAATATTATTTATGTCACACTTTTTGTCAGGCAGTATAGGTAAGTGACAAATCAGGAACAACCTAGGGACAGCTTTGGGAGGACTATAACATCTACAAGACCATAAAAAACATTGACTTTGCATGGTGTGAGGGTATGGCGGTCACGATGAATGGGGTTTGGAAGAACCTTTGCCCACAGTTTGTTCATGATTTTTGTGGATTTGAGAAGGTAGATCAGAAGTCCGAAGAGGTCTTCAGCAACGTAGTGACCCTCAGCGAGAAGCTGGAGCTAGATCTGCAAGACGACGATTTCGCTGAACTCCTTGCTGTGCAACATGAGGAGCTTACTGATGGAATTGGAGGCCCAGAGAAAGGATGAAGAGGGACAGGAGGAAGAAAAAGTAACTGAAGAACTGAAGAGATTCACGACACAGAAAATGGCAAGGGAATCTTCGTTATTGGAGGAAGCACTGTTAGTTTTTGAGGCACAGGACCCGAGCCTAGAATGGGACCCAAAGGTGGCAGCAGCCATTCAGATTGCAATCCAGTGTTACCTTGTCATCTATGATGAGAAAAAAAGAGCTACTACCCAGACAGCAATGGATCATTCTTTCAAGAGGGTAGATAGAATTAAATCCAGCAAGGAACCAGAACCTTTGCCATCAACGTCAGGTATGAGTGAAATTGCAGCTTGCCCTCTGTCTCCTACTGCTGATAACCCTTCACCCCTACCATCTCCCACCTCCCCTCCCTCCTCCAATCAGTAACTCTGCTCGCCTGTTCCCTCGATGCCAGCCCGAGTATCCTAGCTGTTGTACTGTATTACTGTACTTTTCAAGTTACTGTACTGTAAGATTAAAAATGCTTTCTTTGTTTTTGTGCTTGTTTTTTATGTATTGTTTGCGTGAAAAGTATTATAAACCTATTACGGTACAATACCATACAGCCGACTGTGTAAGTTGGGTACCTAGGCGAACTTTGTTGGACTTACAAACAAATTGAACTTACAAACGCACTCTTGGAACAGAACTTGTTCATATGTAGGGGACTTACTGTAAAAGCAAAAAAAAAAAAAAAAACAGGAACTAATCAAACTTATAAGCTTTTGCACAGCAAAGGAAACCATAATCAAAATGAAAGTACAACCTATGGACTGGGAGAAAATATTAGCAAATGATGAGACTGACAAGGGCTTAATTTCCAAACTATACAAACAGCTCATACAACTCAATAACAAAATAACAAATAACTCAATGGAAAAATGGGTAGAAGACCTAAATAAACATTTCTCCAAAGAAGACATACAGAGAGCCAATAGGCACATGAAAAGGTGCTCATCATCACTAATTATTAGATAAATGCAAATCCAAATTACAATGAGGTATCACTTCACACTGATCAGAATGGCCATCATTAAAAAGAAAATCTACAATTAACAAATGCTGGAGGGGGTATGGAGAAAAGGGAACCCTTCTACACTGTCGGTGGCCATGTAAGTTGGGGCAGCCACTATGGAAAACAGTATGGAGGTTCCTCAAAAAAACTATAAAGAGAGTTGCCATATGATCTAGCAATCCCACTTGTGGACATATATCTAGACAAAACTATAATTCAAAAAGATACATGAAACCCTATGTTCATAGCAGCACTATTTATAACAGCCAAGACATGGAAACAACCTAAATGTTCATTGAAAAATGAGTGTTTAAAGAAGGTGTGGTATACGTATACAAAAGATATTACTCAGACATAAAAAAGAATGAAATAATGCCATTTGCAGCAACATGGATGGACCTAGAGATAATGATACTAAGTGAAGTAAGTCAGAGAGAGAAAGACAAATACCATATAATATCACTTATATGTGGAATCGAAAACAGGACACAAATGAGCATGTCAGCGAAACAGAAACAAACACACAGATATAGAAAAGAGAGTTGTGGTTGCCAAGGAGAGAGTGAAGGAAAGATTGGGAGTTTTGGAATAGCAGAAGCAAACTATTCTACATAGGATGGACAACCCACCAAGACCTACTGTATAGCACAGGAAACTATATTCAATATCCTGTGATAAACCATAATGGAAAAGAATATATATAGATATATAGATATAGATATATAGATATAGATAGATATATAGATAGATAGATATAAAACTGAATCACTTTGCTGCACAGCAGAAATTAATACAACAATGTGTAAAGGCTGCAGAGGGTGTGGAGAGAAGGGAACCCTCCTGAAATGTTGGTGGGAATGTAAACTGATACAGCCACTATGGAGAACAGTATGGAGATTCCTTAAAAGCTAAAAAAATAAAACTACCATATGACCCAGCAATCCCACTACCGGGCATATACCCGGAGAAAACCATAATTCAAAAAGATACATGTACCACAATGTTCACTGTAGCACTATTTACAATAGCCAGGACATAGAAGCAACCTAAATGTCCATCGACAGATGAATATATAAAGAAGATGTGGCACATCTATACAATGGAGTATTACTCAGCCATAAAAAGGAACAAAACTGAGTTATTTGCAGTGAGGTGGTTGGACCTAGAGTCTGTCATGCAGAGTGAAGTAAGTCAGAAAGAGAAAAACAAATACCGTACGCTAACACATATATATGGAATCTAGAAAAATGGTACTGACGAACCTAGTGACAGGGCAGGAATAAAGACACAGATGTAGAGAACGGACTTAAGGACACAAGGGGCAAGGGGAGACAGGGACGTAGTGAGAGAGTAGCACTGACATATATACACTACCAAATGTAAAATAGCTAGTGGTAAGCTGCCGCATAGCACAGGGAGATCAGCTCGGTGTTTTATGTCCCCCAGAGGGGTGGGATAGGGAGTGTGGGAGGGAGGCTCAAGGGGGGGGGGGATATGGGGAATATATGTATACATATAGCTGATTCACCTTGTTGTAAAGCAGAAACTAATACAGTGTTATAAAGTAAGTATACTCCAATAAACATGTATTTAAAAAAACCCACAACATTGTAAATCAACTACACTTGAAAATATTTCTTAAGTGCAAACAATTTTCTGAATGTAAGTTTTACTGTGTGTGTGTACCACAGGTTCAATATATATGAATTATGTCAAATTGATTACATTGCTTTTCAAAATAAAGAATTTTTGATATTTTACATCAGCCTCATGTTATAAATGCAGAAAAACTATATTATTTTTTTCTAAAGTTCAGAAATAGCCATTTTGCTCATTCGGTATGCTATAAACCATTAACTATTAAAAAGGGATTCGTGACCTCTTCCTTCCAAAGAAATATTTCTCCACTCACACAAGTTTAATAGAATGTTCCACCATGAACTGACTTCCCACCTTAGAGACACGAGATTTGCATCCTGAAATCTCTTTCTTGCAAAAATGTCCAATTATCATCCTAGCATTACAGAAAAGAAATGCTTTTTTCCAGATCTCAAATTCCATACAACTTTAGTCAAGACATCATGTATGTTTTTTTTTTCACACACACACAGACTGTATTTTATTTTTACAAGAGATAAATCAACTGACACCAAGCACTGTAAATGGATGACCACAACAAAAGCAACAATGATTGCAATTACCAAACACGAAACACACTCATACTATGTCATAATATTGACATTCAGTCCAGTAATCCTCCACTGTAACAGCTCATTTACTTTGCAGTGAAAGACATCATACATTTTTAAATAATCAGCACTCACCTGAGGTCTTTAAACATCAACATAAACATAATTTTGTGTTCTCTTTCATTTACTCTGGTTCTAAGTGGTCATTTCTAAACGAAAGTATTTAAGTATGTTAACGTCATCTTATAGCATCATATTTCAAATGACTACCGTGTCTCCAAAGATGAAATATGAGGAACTCACAATTAGGCTCTCCAAAGTTTTGCTCTCTGAATGTGTATGACCCTTCTGCTGAACTCCACACTGTTCATTATTCTCTGAGAATATTCTTTTTCTTGTATGGCCATCTCACATGCTCTTTCATTTCATGAAGTTTTTTCCTACAATGTTATGCCTAGTTTATTTCTGAGAATATGCATTATTTCAGAATGATACTTATAGACACAAAGACTTCCCTATAATTCCCTGAGAGTTTCAAGAACTCCTTCTTCTTTTTTTTTTTTTTTTAATACCTAGATTCTGAAGCTCTCCACAAAGCATTACTAAACTTGCATTTACATAAGTATCTACATATTAATCACACATTAATGCATTCACAATTGTATTATGATTTATTGCTAATTTTGGAGCTGTCTTATATACCACCCTCTTGGAAATCACTTTAATATTTGCACTTAGGACTTGAAAGAGAATGGATAAATAAAAACCTGAAGAATATGCAAATACAATTTATATATTTCTCATAAAATTAGGTGATTATCTAACCTTTATCCAGAAAAAAAGAAGAGCCCAGATACTCTGCAGGCATGATCCTCGAGAATGTGTGGTCTTCCAGCAGGAAAACATGCAGTAATCCATGTGGCAGAGTTTACCTGTGACCAGCTGGGGTTAGTGACCTATGCATTCCTTACACGCAACATATCAGGAGTGGAAAGAGGGAATTTGTCCGTTGTGGCAATAAGTATAATGAAGATGTGTAGCAGGTCATGCTCATATGTTCAACACAGGTACAATCAAAAGTTTGCTCAATTCTGGTAGATCTAAGTCTGTATCTGTTACCTTGTCTTTAACGAGGAAATGTCAGAACTGACTTACCAAAAAAAAAAGTGTTTTGTTTGTTTGTTTGTTTTAATTAGAGTCACGGTGAGTAAGGCAGAGTTCAGAACAGCTAATGTGACTTAGTGATTCTCTCATCAGGAAATACAGTTTCTACTTCCCTGTTTATTCTCCACATCCTGTAGTAAGTCAAGTTTCAATGAAAGATCAATCTACAGCGTGAAAAGAAAAGAAAACTTACATGTGTTGATAAGGTCATTTTGACAGGTTTTACCACGTATGTCAGTGTTTCTGGGGATGGACACAAGCCAGAGCTCCCTACTCTGACATTTTCACTGATGTCATTCCCCTTGATCCTCAATTTGAAAGTGGATAAAAATGTTTTCTATGCTTTCTTCTTTAAGAAATTAAATAAAGAATGTTTTCTAGACATGATCCTCTAATGATTTGCAGTCAGTGGTCATCAACAGAGGAAAAGCACAGAATCTCATCCCCACAGAAGGGTGACATTCAGTCAGGTAAGAAAATTCTTCCCGAAATCAGAGCTTCATCTTTAACATGCAATCAAAGGCTTTCACAGGTTCTTCATCACTCTGCACTCAGCCCTACCATATGGGATTGGCTCTGAGAATCTCACATCAGATGACTGACAAACATGTCATAGTACACTGATCTGGTACCAGATCCTGCCTCTCTTAATGATCTCCCACAGGGACATTGGAATATTCTAGGATATTTCCTGGAGCCCTCTATTCTACACAGGTACACTTCCAAGTAGAAACAGAAGCTTGGATTCTCACTGGGACCCCTGCTCTGTCCAACCAACCTCTCTAGAAATATGATGTTCTAATCTCTCCTGATTAGAACATTTCAAGGTCTCTCTCCCTGTGCTAATTTAGTAAAGGTAAAAGAGAAACAAGAAAGAGCAAACTATGCAGGGAGCAATATATGAGATTCCTTTACTTAACGTATTTATCTGATATACCCAAATACTGAGAAATATAGATTCATTTCATAATGTTCAAGAAAAGAGGAGGAGGAACCTCCATGCCAACAGTATATATAAAATGGAATCAATATTGCATAAGCTCCAGCTTAAGCTTAGCTACGAGGTACTAACCCTTCTCATAAAGAAGCAATAGTTCTCCATCATTTGAAGCACACTGAGGACTCAGACAGCTGGACACTGAAGGTGTAGCCTCCTCACTCGAATTCTGTACCTGCATCACAGAGCAGTGAAATATTCCCAAAGAATTATTAAGGATGAGGGGGGGAGGCGAAATAAAAAAGATGAATCCATCGTCTGTCCTACCGTCTGTTCTGTTGGCTATTACCACCATCTTGGCCCAATATGACCTTCCCACTTTTCTCTGGGTCTCCCTACTTTCCACCTCCATCCTCTCATTATATCTTACCTACACTTGGGAACGACTCTAGTTTTTCCACTTATCTTTATCAACAAGTAATCCAAATAGCAACTGTGTATATAACTCCTTAGAAACCTCAGGTCTGACTCAGTAATAATACATGACCTTCAAAGTCCAAAGTTTTCCTAATTCCCTTTATTATTATTTTTTTCTAATTTCCATGTACTTACACTCTTAAGACCTCCACTGTTCTCAGGTTCGTCCTCCCTGCAAAATCTGTCAACCTAGACATAGACTTAAGTACCACCCTCTAATTATCTCCTAGGGAATCCAGTTTTTAAAAAAGCCTCAGCAAGCCTTATGGACTTTATTAAAGACTCTTTAAGATAACCCATGGGAGATAGCAGCACACCCACAGATATCTATCTAATACACCCTCAGAGTAATTTTTTGTTCTCTTTTATAAAGTCTCTTCTGGCCAATGAAGACTCTCAGCTCTTCTTCTTCAACCTATGCAGTGCCTCACCCTTCTGATTACTCTCTGCTCTATCCCAGGTCCACTCCCTTTCCTGATATTACATTCTTTCCCAATTTTGTATGTTGGTAAAATCAAATAACATAAAATATAACATGTTAGTTATTATAAAGTGCACCGTTCAGTGATATTAAATGCATTCATATTATCGGGCGATCAACAGCACCATTTATCTTTCTAATTCTTTTCTACGTTTTAAAACTGTAACTCTATATCCTTTAAATATAACTTTCCGTTTTGTTCCATAACCACCTGAAAAGCGTCATTACCCTCCCAATTTCTATGGTTTTGACTACACTAAGTACCCCCATATAATTGAAATAAGTAGTTGTATTGTTATGACTCACTAAAAGTCACAAAAATGGCATTTTTCGTAGCTAAGTTTCCTCAAGATTCATCCATGTTGTAGCATATTCCTAGATCTTTTCCTTTTTAACACTGAATAATATTGTATTATATGGGTATACCACACTTTGCTTATCCAGGAACTAGTGGATGGACACTTAGGTTGCTTTCATATTTTAGCTACTGTGATTATTACTGCTCTAAACACTGGAGTACAAATATTTCTTTAAGACCCTGATTTCAATACCTTTGGGTATACCTCATAGTAAAATTCCTGGATCATGTAGTAAGTCTATTTTTCAATATCTGAAAAATTGCCATACTCTTTTGCAAAGCAGCTGTATCATTCTGCATTCCCTCTGACATAGCACAATGGTTCCAACTCCCTCACATCCTCACCAATATTTGTTTTCTGTTGGGTATGTGTGTGTGTGCTTGTGTGCATATGCATGCACACAAATATATAAACATGCATTTAGTGATATGGAGCATCTATTCAAGTGCTTAGTCATTTGTACATCTTTGTGAAGAACCATCTATTCAAGTCTTTTATCCATTTTTGAATCAGGGTGTTTGCTTTTTGTTCAGTTGTAGGAGTTCTCTGTATATTCTGAATAGAAATCTTTTGTCAGATAGATGGCTCTGAAATATTTTCTCCCATCTTGTGGGTTGCCATTTTATTCTGTTTACATTTCTTTGATACACATTTTTTTTTTAACTTATGTACTGAAAATTGTTTATTTTTTTGTTAGCTGTACGTTTGTTGTTCCTTTGTTTCATATGGAGGAAAACACTGCCAAATCCAATATCATGAAGCTCTTGTCCTCTATCTTCTTCTAAGACTTTTTATATTATTAGGTCTTATATTTAGTTTCTTGATACGTTTTCATTAATTTTTGCATATGATGTTAGGTAAGGGTCCATCTTCCTTCTTCTGCATGTTGCTCACAAGACTTCTCAGCACCATGTGTTGAAAATACTATCCTTTCTACTTTGAAAAGTCTTGTCAACATGTCAAAAATCATTTGGCCATATATCAGGGTTTATTTCTGGGTGTTGTAGTCTATTCTGTTCTATTGGTCTTGAATAAGGGAGAAAATAGTATAACCTATCCAGGTTGATGAAGAACATAAAGAAAGACCAGGACTGAGAATTAGGAGGGCAATATAAAACAGCAGGGAGTAAAAGACAGTGTGAGAGAAGATCTTGTATTTGCGAGTTCATGGAAATAGGATCATGCTAAAACCACTAAACGCCTGACTTTGAACAATACGGTAAATGTGCCAGCAAGAAACATAACACTTACCCATCTCTGGGAAATATAGTATGGGCATAAAGATAAACTACACACAAATATATTAAAAAGGGAAGGGTTTTCATGGTGTGAGAATATTGTGGCATTTGAAATACAATTTACTTCTGTTCTACCATTGTCTCTAAAATTTATCAAAGTGTATATACAAGCAATTCCAATTCTGGTAATGTGCTTGACAGGTTTATATATGAACTTCAGTAGAGCAGTAAATGTACATTCATAGTAGGACTGTTCCCTAAACCAAGAAACAAAACACAAAAACTGCAAAGACTAGAGTTCACTTTGTCAACACACATACAGATGCAATGATGGTTAACGGTCCGAAAACAGAAGGTGAGCATGGGTGCAAGAGGTTAATCCCCAGGCTGGGGTGGGGTGCAGAGTTTGAGGGTAACACAAGTAGAAAAGGCTTTTGTCCTATCCTTGATTTTTGAGGTATGGAAATTCGCAGGTCACTACCTTCATTTCAAACTGAATGAATGCACTATTCAATTTTTTTAAACAGGCGAAGTAAACATGAGTGATAATAAATTTCAAACTGTCGCTAATCAAATAAGATACTAAGAAAACTTAAATAATATGATTTAGGAATGAAGTAGAGAGATTGTCCAACATGGTAGCATTCAAAGACCCAGAGCTTGATGCCTCTCATGGGCACACCAAAGTCACAACTGTTTACAGAACAGCAATTGATGAAAAAGGCCGGGACCTACCATAAAAGATGTTTTACAGCTAAAGATATAAGGAAGGCACCTCGACAAGACAGAAAGGAAGGGCAAAATCTCAATAGAGTCAAGACCCATACCACCAAGTGGGTGGCCCACAAATGGGAGAATAATTACAATTTCAGAGGTGCTCCCAGGTAGCAAGGGGTATGAAGCCAACATCAGGCTCCCAAGCCCAGGGATCCTGTTGTGGAAAGAAGAGCTCCTAGAAAGTTGGGCTTTGAAGACCAGTAGTGCTTATTTTCCAGAGAGCCAGAGGGATGTGGGAAATAGAGATTCCACTCTTAAAAGATGCTCACAAAATCCCACATGATCTGAGAATCAGAACAGAAGCAGTCATTCGAAAGGATCCCGGGTCACACCTACCTCCTGATCTTGGAGAGTCTCCCAGAGAGGCAAGAGGCAACTACAGCACAGCCTCAGGGACAGAGACACTGGCAGCAGCCATTCGGGGGAGCTCCTTCTACCTCGTGGACGCTGGTACCAGCAAGCATAATTTCAGAATCCTCCCTGTAGCTTATCAGCCTCAGGACCGAGCCCCACCCATTTCCACCAGACTACAGACACAAGTACTAGGATGCTGCAGGCCAAGCAACTAACTGAGCACGGGCATAGCCCCATCCACCAGCAAACAGGCTGCCTTCAGATCCTCTCAGTGCACAGCTGCCCCTGGACATGGGTCCAGCCACCAAAAGCCCCAGGACCAGCCCCCACACCTCAGTGGACAGCACCAGCCCCAGAGTCCCTGGCCCCTCTGACAAGTGAGCCTGCTCTGGCCTTGGAGTCAGCCTCACCATCGGCAGGTGGTAACTGCACAGGGACAGCAAACCTGCTTTAGCAGTGGGATCAGCCTCATACACCAACAGGCACACACCAGCTCCAGGAATACCACAGCCCAGCAGCCTGTGTAACCAGGCCACTTAATTGCAGGCCAGAAGCAGCCATGGACTCAGCTGGGTCCTGACCCTGCCCATCAGAATGCCAACACAAGATTAGGGATACCCCCGGCCCTGCAGAGAGCTGTGTCAGGAACAGTGATCCAACACCAACTCTGTGGCTCCTGGGCCCTGCAGCCAGAACGCAGAACCTGTCTCTTCCTGCCAGTAGCCAGCATAGCCCCAGAACCAGTGACTGGGCACTAGCCCTGATATCACCTGGACTGCAATTCTACCCATAAGTGAACCAGCACCAGATTTGGTGTCCCCCAGAGTTGTGCAGCCAGCTGCCTTATGATTTAGTCTCACCAAGCAGCACAGACAGCCTCCATACAAGGCAGAGCCTGGCAAACAAGCAGTCTGGGGGCAGCCAAGCCTACCAGACTACCCACAGTAGTCAGCCCACCACAGCAGAAGAGCCCAAGCAGCCCACATAGGGGGTACACCTAGAATATATAGCTCTAGTGACCAGGGGAGAGGGGGCTGCTGGGACCCATAGGACAGCTCCTACGAAAGGCCACTTCCCCAAGGTCAGGAAATGTAACGAACCTACTACACACATAGCAATAAAAACAGGAAGTTAAGAAAAATGAGGTGACACAGAAACACGATCCAAATGAAGGACCAAGATAAGAATTCAGAAGAAGATCTAAGTGAAGTGGAGATAGCCAATCTCCTCAACAAAGGGTTCAAGGTAATGACTGTAAAGATGATCAAAGAACTCAGGAGAAGAATGGACGACCAGAGCAAGAAGTTAGAATTTTTTTTAAAAAGAGTTAGACCATTAAAGAACAACAAAACAGAGATGAGGAATACAATAACTGAAATGAAAAATACATTAAAGGAAACTACTGTAGACTAAATGATACAGAGGAATGAATCAGAAAACTGAAGGACAGAGTACTGGCAATCACTGAAGATGAACGGTAAAACAATAGATTAAAATGAAATGAGGAAAGTTGAACAGACTTGTGAAACAACATCAAGTGTACTAATATTTGCATTATACTGGTCCCAGAAGCAAAAAGGAAAGACAAAGCAGTGTAGAACATACCTGAAGACATAAGAGTTGAAAACTTCCCTAACCTGGGAAAGAAAACAGACATCCAAGTCCAGTAAACACAGTAAGGCCAAAACAGGATCAACCCAAAGAGGACCACACCAAGACTCATTGTAATTAAAATGGAAAAAAAAAAATAAAGATAAAAAGACACTATTAAAAGGAGCAAAGGAAAAGCAACAAGTTACAAACATGGGAAATTGCATAAAGTTATCTGCTGACTTTTCAGGATAACCTCTGCATGCCAGAAGGGAGTGGCATGGTATATTTAAAGTCATGAAAGGGAAAAACCTATAAGCAAAAATACTCTACCCAGCAAGGCTCTCCTTCAGATTTGATGGTGAGATCTAAAGTTTTACAGAGAAGCAAAACTAAAAGAGCTCAGCATCGCCAAACCAGCTTTATGAGAAATCTTAAAGGGGCTTTTCTAAGTGAAAAAGAAAAGGTCACGATTGAAACATAAAAATTAGGAAAGGAAACTTACTAAAGGAAAAACCTCATTGGTTAAGGCAAATATTCAACAAAGGTAGTAAATCAACCATGGACACAGCTAATAGGAAGGATGAAAAAAAAACAGTAATAAAATCATCTATATTCACAATAAGAAGTTAAGGGACACACAAAACAAGTAGATGTAAAATATAAGGTCAAATTAAGTAACTGTGGGGGAGCAGAGTAACAATGCAGGGTTGTTAGTGTCCATGTGAAATTAAGAGCTCAGCAACTTAAATAATCACACACACACACACACACACACACACACAAATAAACAAAACTGAAAGAAATCCAAACATAATATTAAAGATAGTCCTCACATCACAGATGAAGGGAATAAAAGGGGAAGAAAGGAACACTGAAGAAATTAAAGAGGGATTCTAAAAATACCCAAGACAAATGAAAATGAACACACAATGATCCAAAATCTATGGGACACAGCCAACACAGTTCACAGGGGGAAGTTATAGTGATGCAAGCTTATTCTTAGGAATCAAGAAAAATATCAAATAAACAACCTAACATTACACCTGAAGGAATTAGAAAAAGAAGAAAAAACAAAACTCAAATCTCTCAGAAAGAAAAATTAAGAAAACTATACCATATGCAATGACATCAAAAAGAATAAGATACCTAGGAATAAACACACCTAAGCAGGTAAAAGACATGTGCTCAGAAATCTATCAGCCATTGGTGAAAGAAGTTGAAGACAACACAAAAAGATGGAAAAATATAGCATGTGCATCGACTGGAAGAATTAATACTGTTAAAATAACCATACTACCAAAGACAATCTACAGATTTAATGCAATCCCTATCAGAATACGAAAGCATTTTCACAGAACTTGAAAAAGTAATTTTAAAATTTGTATAGAAACACAAAGACCCCAAATAGCCAAACAATCTTGAGAAAGAACACAGCTGGAGGCATCACGCACCTTGACTTCAGACTATACTGCAAAGCGACAGTAATCAAAGAGAAAGGTACCAGAGCAAAAACAGACACAAAGATCACTGGAATAGAATAGAGATCCCAGAAGTAAGCCCACACACTTATATTTAATTGATTTATGACAAAGCAGGCAATATGGAGAAAAAACTGTCTCTTCAATAAGTGGTACTGGGAAAACTGGTCAGCTACATGGAAAAGAATAAAATTAGATTATTTTAGCACACCATATATAAAATAAATGCAAAACTGAATAAAGACCTAAATGTAGGACCAGAAACCATAAAACCCCTAGAGGAAAATATAGAACATTCTTCAACATAAATGATAGCAACAGTTTTAGGTTCAGTCTACTAAGGCAAATGAAACAAAAGCAAAAATAAACAAATGGGACTTCACTAAACTTAAAAGATTTTGCACAGCAAAGGAAACCAAAGACAAAATGAAAAGACAACCTGCTGAGGGAGAGACAATATTTGCACGTGATAAGAGGTTAACATCAAAAAAGATGACCAAGCAAGGGTTCATACCTAAACTACAGAAACAGCACATACAACTCAATATCAAAAAAAAAACACCCAAAATCTTTTTTAAAAAAATGAGAAGCCCTAAATAGACATTTTTTCCAAGGAAAAACTACATATAGACAGCCAGAACTCACAAAGATGCTAAACATAGCTAATCGGCAGTAATATGCAAATCAAAACTATGAGATATATCACCTCAGTCTTGTCAGAATGGCTGTCATCCAAAAGATCACAAATAACAAAGGTTAGTGAGGATGTGGAGAAAGGGAAACTCTTGTACACTCTTGATGTGAATGTGAAGTAGTGCAGCTACTGTGGAAAGCAGAATGGAGGTTCCACAAAAAACTAAAAATAGAACTACCATAATATCCAGCAATTTCACTGTTGGGTATATCAGAAGAAAACAAAAACACTATTTCAAAAAAAAATAACTGCACACCAATGTTCATAACAGTGTTATTTGCCATAGCCAAGATATAGAGTCAAACTAAGTGTTCATCAATAGCTTAGTGGATAAAAAAGATTTTTTATGATGACTTCAGCAGAAAATGAAATTTTGCCATTTGCAAGAACATGGATGGATTTCGAGGGTATTATGCTTAGTAAAATAAGCCGCAGAGAAAACAAGCATGGTATGTTATCACTTACACGTGGCATCTAAAAAATTGAATACAATAACAACAAAAAAACAGACTCACAGATTAAAGAACAGACTAGTGGTTACCAGCAGGGAGAGATAGGGTGGAGGAGCAAAATAGTGGTAGGAGATTTTGAGGTACAATCCACTATGTATAAAATCAACAATCTACAGTGATGTACTGTATAGCATGGGGAATATAGCCACTCTTTTATAATAACTATAAATGGAGAAGAACCTAAACATTTATGAATCACTATGCTGTACCTCTGAAACTAATATAATAATGTAAATTAACTATAGATCAATAAAATATAAAGTAAGAAACAATAAAGGGGAGACACAGATTATTAGATAGAAATCAATTAAATAAACACAAGTTTTGGAAATCAAGGAATTAAAAAACAACACGTAAGACACAACATTGGCATTTAAAGTGTACAATCGATTCATTTAAAAGAAATCATTTAAGTGGTAAAAAAAATGGTACCCATTCTCACAATTTTGTATATCTAGGATAAATTATTATCTACAAAAATATGTTACAAATATTCACTCAAAAAGAAAGAGAAAATTGGGATAAACCCATTTTAGTATCCAAATTTAATATCAAAGTCTCTATGCAAAATTGATTTGAATAAGTTCCGTTAGCCACTTCTAGTTTCTTTGTGATGTAATATCTTTTAAAGCATAAAAATCAGCCTTTCTACATTATTCCATTAGACATACACAGAAGTTAAAAGAAATGAGAAGACAGAACAATCAACCAGGAAGGTGAATTTACTGAGAAACAGTCATTCGTTCTCCCTCCTCCTTTTCTTTTCCTCCTTTTCCAGGTCTCTTTCGGTTCCGATCAAGAGAAATCTTGAGAGTTCTGAGAATATTTCTTTGAGGGCTTCAAATCACCATACCTACATCCTCTGCCACAACTACACACACGGGAACAAAAATAAACCTCTGCTATCTACTCACGTAGGAGGGATTCATGCAAAATAAACTCCTACATGGAGACCAACAGGTGAGTTTTCTACCTGTTCTTTCTAATGTCCTTCCATTATAGTAAATCCCACACATTATGAGGAAGAAACGGTTATGCGAGCTTTTCCTTGAAGTCAAAAAACTTGCATTCATTTCAAGTACCTGGTGATCATAGGGTACAGCCAGGGAAGGTGCCATCCCCCTTGGGGGGAGGGGCGGTGGATGGGCTCCCGCACCCATGCACCTCCTGATGCACAGATTCTGGAGAAACAAAGGGCGGTCACACCGCAGTCAGCCTGTCAGGCTGTCGGGCCACTGGGCAACCCGACCAGCCTGGAAGTGCCCCATCAGTTTGCTGAAAGCAAAACCCTGTCCCCCCTGTGAAGCCAGGCAATTTGGGACAGAGAGTCAGAGGAGACCGGTAATCAACTCCTCCTCTCTGCTCACCTCCTTGGGGTTACAGCAACCCCATCTCCAAACCCAAATCTGACCCTGGAGTGCCAAACTGGGAGTGGCAGGTGGGCTCTGCCGGTGCTTCAGCGCCCTCTGGAGGTTGTCTGCTCTAATGGCAACTCTCAGCCCTTCCTCCTCCTCCTTCCCTAGTCCTGGGGGCTGCCTTGGCCTCCTGCAGCTGCTGGCCTGAATTCATTCTTCTTTTTTCTCCAATTACAATGAAGTGTCTTACAGAGGTTTGGAATCTCTTGAAGAAGGAAGATCTTTTAGCCAATACACCTTAACCATAAGAAGTTGGTTTCAAGAATGAACCTGAAATACTCTATTTTTCTCCTGATGATTCCAAGGAGAGACAGCTCAAGTTTTCTAAATCATAAGAAAAACCAAGGTAAATATGATATTCTGAGCCAGAGATGAAAAAGCAGTTTTTAGCACCCCCTCCTCATGTCATATGACCGGGATTTAAATCAATCAACTGCCACTGGTTTTTAAATCAAGTGACCCAACTTTAAATCCATCAGCTGCTTCCCTGTAACTCACGTGACTTGGCTTTGAATAGTAAGAAATGCAGAGGTATAAAAATGATGTTCTGAACAATAAATGGAAAGACAACATTTTAGAAAGTTTTTTTCCTTTTCGAATGGACCATTCATTGCCTACAGAATAAAGGATTCCCTTGTGGATTTCTTGAACTGTAAACACATGCGTTGTCTCCGTTGGCTTGATTGACTTAGATTTTGGGTTTTTTGCTGTTGTTGTTGTTAACATCTTTATTGGAGTATAATTGCTTTACCTTGTTGTGTTAGCTTCTGCTGTATAACAAAGTGAATCAACTATTCGTATACATATATCCCCATATCCTCTCCCTCTTGTGTCTCCCTCCCACCTTCCCTATCCCACCCCTCTAGGTGGTCACAAAGCACTGAGCTGATCTCCCTGTGCTATATGCAGCTGCTTCCCAATAGCTATCTATTTCACCTTTGGTAGTGTATATATGTCCACGCCACTCTCTCACTTCATCCCAGCTTACCCTTCCCGCTCCCTGTGTCCTCAGGTCCGTTCTCTACATCTACGTCTTTATTCCTCTGCAGCGACTCCTGCTAGGGACGGATACTTCCTTTTATGCTCAGGGAAATCCCCTAGTTTGAATATGATTTGAGTTTGATCCTGTGAAACCGTCAGAACTTCCCACCAGAGATAAATGAGGAGATTCTGGCCTTTATTAGTATGCATGATGAACACGGGTGTCCTGGCTGTACTTGCCAACCCTCCTATTTTACCCACCTATTTTTATCCACCTTCCTCCCTGTGAGTACCTTTGACCAACCCTGAGTTCAGACTCCTGACCTATTACAGTGACTTTGTCAGCCTTTCTTTAAAAATGGACAGGTAATAAAACGAATTTAACCTAGAAGCAGCAGCTCAGTAAGGGAAATAAAATCATCAGAAGTTATCTAATCACAGCCACAGCCATCCAGGGCTCTGTCTTACCTGCTGGGTCATAAGAATGGGACCTTCCTAAACTTGAAGGGCATCCAATCAAATAAGTAAAGGTCTGCTCACCTCTGGCTCTTGGAGGGATTGCTAGGCACTCTACCCAGTGTATACTAACTGCAAAACACTGTCATGGTTGTGAAACACCTATGTTCCAGGAAAGCTTTTTGGGGTGCATGGGGAAGGTTTCTTTTTGACATCAAGCAAAAAATAAATCACCAAGCTCTTTGAGCACAGGGGTTCTTAAGAGGGCAGTAGAAGGAAGGAATGGGCAGAAAAGACGATCTCCAGTGAAGTGAAGGCCGTTTTTCCAAAAGAGTAGGATTTAGTCTCAGTTTAAGGAGAACACTTTTAAATAGCTGGGACAGCTCCAAACTGCAGTTTAGGGACCGAGTGCTTCAAAAGAACAGTGCTTTAAAAGTCCTGGCAAGGCAGCAAGAGGATGAAGAGTTGCTTTTGCATAGTTTTGAACACAGGAGTAAAGAAGCAGAGGCATCTCTGACGAAAAGGCCCTGAGATCCTATGGCATCAATGGGTCAGTTGCAGGGGCAGGGGGTGTGGGGGGCGCTATTTCTCTCTCAACGTCTCCCAGGGCAGCCACCCCTCCCGACCCCAACCCCCACTCCCTTCACCCTTCCTCCTTCCACTGTTGGGTCCCCAGGGACAGCACTTTTCAAGCTGGAGCCCTCAGGCACCATCTCTGCTGTCAGGATTCTTCCTGGAGCCTGGCAAGTTCTGGGACAGGAAGGCGGGTCTGCAAGGCCGCTGCGGTGCAGTCGGACCTGGAGGCCTGGAGGGGAACTGGAGCCCTGAAGCCCACCCACGTCCTTGAAGCCGAGGGAGGAACACATCCTCCTAACAGTACTTCTCAGGGGTCAGCGTGCTCCCCACCCGACGGTGATCCATACTCACTTGAGGCAACAAGGACTGCCTCTAACTGGCCCCCTCGATTCCGCCTTAAGGGTCCTCGCACATGTGTGATAGCGCAGGCCCCGGATCTCTTTAGTCAGCTGAGGCCAGTGCTGCCGGCATCCCTCCAGTCCCATCCCCCAGCCCCTCCCTCTGGGACTGTATCTAATAGAAGAAAGAGCACAGAGGAATTGGCTGAATCAAGGGACCTGGGAGCCTGGGGATGAGTTTGAAGACCGAGAACCTAAGGCGCAATTACATATTATTGGAAACTCTTGTGGAGTGTGTGGGGGGAGGTTAGGAGGCTGAGAGGCTGAGTCGACCTGGTGAGTCCAGTCCCAGGACACCACACAGCCCTGTCCCCCTTTCCCTGCCATCAGACAAGCGGTGCCGCAACTCCAGCCGGGACTCTGCACTTCCCCCTCCCTGATTCTCCAGAAGAGCAGGTGGCCCCCCTCTGAGGGCAGGGACAAGACAACGGACCAAGTCCCCCTGCACTAAGGCGCTACTGGAATCTCTTCCTGAACAGCAGTGCTGGCTTGGAGCGAACCCGTGCACCGCCAAAGTTGGTCTTGTCCTGCAGCTGAGGGACGCAGGCTTTAAGTCAGCTGCCTTGGCTTTAAATCAATCAGTCCCCCCTTTAAGTCAGGTGACCCGACTTTAAATCACTGTGTGCCCCTCAAGCCTGCCACTTCAAAAGTTGGGAACTTCACTTTGATCCCAGCACCTCACACAGCTGAATGCACACTGTAGTCACCCCCAAGCCTGGCTTACAGGCAGGATATAAGGTAAGGGGATGGGCTGCACACATGGTGAGGAGGGTGCACTTCATGTACCAGAAGGGTCCAGGTACTCTGGGTACAGCAAGCAGTGCACGATACAGCAGCTCCCTGGCAAAGCTGGTGATGCACAGGGGGAGCAGGCACACCCAGGCACGCAGAGGTTTCAGGCCGGGAGCTGGGGCACAGCCAGCCGGCAGGGTGTGAAAGCCGAGGA
Organism: Balaenoptera borealis; assembly: GCF_965194805.1. Taxonomy (NCBI): domain Eukaryota; kingdom Metazoa; phylum Chordata; class Mammalia; order Artiodactyla; family Balaenopteridae; genus Balaenoptera; species Balaenoptera borealis. Next base: position 790,479 of record NW_028123882.1, read on the forward strand.
TCTGAGCCTTCTTGAGAAAGGCAGACACAGAGGATGGATGAGAAACAAAGACCAGATGAAACATGGATTTGAAAAGCACACCCTGCTCTTGAAATTGGGGTGGGGTCACCCCAGATTTGAGTCTTCTTACGCCCCAGTACCTAGTGCTTTGGCATTTGCCCAATTACTTATAAAATGTGACTGATAATATCTAAACCATAGAATACTGCATTTGGAGTGGTTTTGCGTGTTTATGTTTCTATAGTGGAATAATCTTTTCTACAAGAAAAATGTACACAATCTGAAATAAATTCAAACCCCTCTTTAAAAAGTACTATATCGGACTTCCCTGGTGGCGCAGTGGTTAAGAATCTGCCTGCCAAGGCAGGGGACATGGGTTCAAGCCCTGGTCAGGGAAGATCCCACAAGCCGCGGAGCAGCTAAGCCCATGGGCCACAACTACTGAGCCTGCAGACCACAACTACTGAAGCCCGCGTGCCTAGAACCGGTGCTCCACAACAGACGCAGCAAGAGAAGCCACCGCAATGAGAAGCCCGCGCACCGCAACAAAGAGTAGCCCCCGCTTGCCGCAACTAGAGAAAGCCTGTGCATAGCAACGAAGACCCAACGCAGCCAAAAACAAATTAATTAATTAATTAGTTAACTATTTTAAAAAGGTACTATATCCTTCTGTACAGCTTCTCTGGGAAGAACAGAGAGATGGCGTAGGAGAGTGAGAAAGACCAATATTTAGTGCACATCTCTCATGCAGGTGCTCTGCTGGCTCAGATAGATTTATCCCCACTTTACAAAGGAGGAAATAGTCTCAGAGAGGTTTAGTAATTTTCCCAAAGCCAAACAGCTATGGAGTGGCAGAACCAAGATCTGAACCAAGTCTGTTACCTTCAAAGCCTAAGTCCTCATCACAGCAAAACTCAATTCATATTTACATTTATCGAATTACATTGCAACCTGGGGAGTTCTTGGCACAATCCTGAATAAGAGTGAGAAAGAAAGAAATAGCATTGTTCCTACAGTCAACCCAAATTTTTGGAGCAGCTGCTAGATGCCTGGCCCTTTTTGGGGTTCAGCAGTGATCAAGACAGGAAGAGTCCTGCTTTCATGAACCACGTAGTGGGGAGGAGAGACGGGTGCAACTTGGGTGAGGGATTTCACCTTGCTGGACCTCTGTTTCGTCATCTGGAAAATGGGATGGGTGTTCCTCATTTTCTGGGATTGTCCAGCCCTCACATTCTCTGATTCCATAAGAAGCATTTGTTTTCCTGTTTCTTTAAAAGTCATTCAGGCCGTGAGCTGTGATGAATGTTGTTAGCTGCTCCCCAAAGCACTCTATTCCCACCCTTTTCCTGTGATCAGGTCTTTCCCGAAACATGACTCACAGTCAGTCAAGTCACAGAACCTAAGGGGCACCCAGCAGAAAAATGCCAACCCTAGCTTCCCAGGAGCTCTGCGGTCTACCTGCCAGGTAAACTTAACTCCCCTGGCACAAGGTGGCCATCCCTGGTTTCACATCAACATGATCTCAGGCACAAACCTCCTTGTTTTTAAATTTTGTCTTTAAGTTACTTGTTGAAACAACTGCACAAATATGACAAAGGTATAAAATCAGGCATCTTCTGCCCCCAGTGCCTACTAATAAATGATTTTCTGCCACTTTAAAGATAGAACATTTCAACATTCTGCTACCCTTATTATTTGTCATTTTTGTTGATATTTCTATTGACTACATCTTTCAATATTTTAACAATGGAACATTTATTTAGGTTGTTCCAGACCCAGCCTTTAGTGGTAAAGGTTTTGTTGTTATACTTCTATTATGTTTCCTTTAAAAATCATTATCCTATTTAAATGGAATAAGTCAATTCTATAAGCATTTATCTTATGATATTGATGAAACTGATAGAGGGCAGTAGTACAAGTTGATTGGACTTGAGAACCTCTATTAGCACAGTTAAGTATAAATATTATCTATATGTAAACCAAAGTACAGGCCGAGAGAGATTCTCTGACTTTTTTTCACTGTCTGCCCCTCAAGCCGGTGGGAAATGGAATATTTCTTGCCCTATCAGTAAACAAAGGATGTCACAGTCTTCAGCACTTGCAGCCCTCCAATGTGAGCCGGCGGGCCCTGAGGCACTCAGGATATGCAAATACAGAATGCAGGCCCCAGAGAGCTGAGGTGCATATCAAAGGAAGGATTTCAGTGAGCCCAGGCAAAGAAAAGCGCCGCATTCCTCACCTTGGGAGAGCTGGTTTTCCTTAGTTAACAATCACCTTTTGATGTTCCCCATTACCAGTCCCCTGCCCTGTCCCCTCCCCCCGGTACTTTAGCTCAGGGAGGAAGGAGCGCAGAGGGACTCGGCTGAATAAGGGGCCTGCGCGCCTCGGGAGGAGTTTTCAGCCGCTTTCCCCGCAGTCGGGAGGAGGGGCGCTGACGCTGCAGCCGGACCCTGCGCCTCCCTTGCCCCGTTTCCCCTCAGGACGCTCAGGCCGACCCCCTCCCCACGCCCACCAGGCCTCGCGAGCCAGGCCGAGGGCAGGGGCGGGAGGAGGGACCGAAGTTCCCGGGGACCAGACGCTGGAGGCCGCTCTTTCTGCACAGCAGCGGCGGGTGGCAGCGAACCCCTGCCCCTCAGAAGCTGGTCTTGTGCTGCCGCCCGGGCACCGGACCAGGCGGAGGGTCGGCGCCCACTTACCCGGCCCGCCGTCCCCGCGACTGTCACGGCTTCGGCCGCCGGGGCACCTCCAGAGCCGGCAGCCTCAGTGAGGTCGCCCTCCCCTCGGGCTCCGGGGCAGTTCCGTGAAGGCGGAGGGAAGAGACCCCGCCCGAGCCGGGAGTTCCAGCTCGGAGGAAATGCGGGCTCTGTTCAGCGCGCGGTGGGTGGGACCGCTCTGCCCCGAGGCCTTCCGGGAGGGAGCGGGGCGGCGGGGGAGGGAGCCGCCAGGAGCGCAGGGCCCCGTCGGGGGTCCTGGAGGGGCGGCCCGGCCTGGGGGCCACGCCCACTGTGGCCGCAGCCCGGGCTTTTTTCCTGGAATCCTACACAAAAAAGTTAGAAAGGTACACAGTCTATAGTAAATATTCACAAATGATTGTTGCTGCTGTGCTCACTATTCTATTAAAGGTGTAAAATCCATAAAACACTTTAAGTTCAAAATTAAATATGAATTTTTACCTTTCTAATTATGTCTCTGATATTCACAGTTGTGGTTAATGAATCAGAGACTGTGGCATCACTAGTTAAAAATGAGCTTGTTAAAAAAATAGAACTCAGGCCCACCAGACCTACTGAATCACAATCTGCACTTTTACAATCTCCCCAGTGTACTTGTGTACTCATGAATAGTTGAAAGGTACATTTCTACCTCGACAGGTCTTTTCTCTATGAGAAATACACACATTTTATCCAGTTTGATATAAATAAAACACTCAAAAATGCATATGCCTGTGTTGAAACCATCATTTTATCATTTCTTTTCCAGACAAGTATAGTCTCTATACTGGTTTTGTGGTCACATGCCATACTCTTTTCTTGTAGTTAGAAATAAGGTAGAGAAAGTTACCTTGTAAAAAAAAAAAAATATATATATATATATATATATATATATATATATATATATATATATTAGTGGATAATTGAAGACACTCTTCTAAATTAAAAGCAGTTCTCTTAACTTGCTGTTTTCTTCTTGGGTCACATTATGAACTCTTCCCGTGGCCACATGGCATGTGTACTTTTAATTTCAGGGACTGCTGACATTCCAGGATGTGGCCATAGATTTCTGTCAAGAGGAGTGAGATTGCATGGACCAAGATCAAAGGGAATTGTACAGGGATGTGATGTTATAGAAGTATAGGAACCTGCTCTCCTTGGGTGAGGATACCTTCCTTCCAGAATTCCTTATCCAACCAAAGGGTTTGGAGTTCTTCATTTGTAGAATTTCTCCTGGAATCTTCTGCTTCCTACAATAGGGTTTCAGATTGCAACGTTTCAGGAAAGATTGGGAGTTTGTGGGTATAATTTTTCTTATTCTTTTAAAATTGCAGCCTCCCTTTTAATATACTTTGTAACTGCTTGGGATGTGTCTATATGAACTGTGTACTATATGCTTCTGTTATAGTCCTTACAATATTTTATTGTCTTATTTTCTGTAACAAATTTCCATGGATTCTTTGGACTTCAGGTATATTAAAAGGGAGACTTCGATTCTGGGACTTCCCTGGTGACGCAGTGATTAAGAATTCGCCTGCCAATGCAGGGGGCCCGGTTCGATCCCCGGCCCGGGAAGATCTCACGTGCCACGGAACAACTAAGCCAGTGGGTCACAACTACTGAGTCTGCACGCCACAACTACTGAAGCCGGTGTGTCTTGAGCCCGTGCGCCATTTATTTTTTGGAGAATAAAACCACTTCTGAGTGATTAAAATTTAGGCCAGCTAGTCAAAATGCTTTATCAACTGTTCTTCTAAAACACTGATCAATGGAACAAGTTTTACTAGGGATAACAGTGTAATTGTATTGTGGAGTTCATATGGGCAATATGGTTTAAGACCTTGATGCTGGATCACGACATTTCAATGGTATAACTGCTATTAATTGTCTGTTTGTTCAACAATTAAAGTCTCACGTGATCTGAGTTCAGACTGGAGTCATCCTGGTTGGTTTCTGTCTATTGCAGGTTTCTTCCAGTATGAAAGGACAAGAGCAATAGGGCTTACTTTACAAAATGTCTTCAAACTAAATGATGATATAATCTACATTCAATTAATTTATACATACCCTACTGTAGAACAGGGTTCGTTACGCTGGCAGAGCCCGGTAATTATGTAAAATTGAAACTTTTTCTGCACTGGTTCAGGTCATCTTCCTAAGAATATGTTTATAATCAACATTCTTTCACAAATTACCCAATTTAATTCACCATAGCATTCCTCATATTAACTAAATGGAAAATCCTAGGCTATATACAAATCCAGAAAGGGCCAAAAATCATCAGCCCCCATGGATGATTACAACCCATTGCTGAGACATTCAAATTACTTATTAAAGAACCACTATGTCCATCAACATCATCAATTTATATATTATTGCCCCAATGCTAGCCTTAACCCTGGCTCTCACAACATGAATTCCTCTTCCCATATCTTATCCACTAATTAGTATAAATGTAGGCATATTATTTCTATTAGCCATATCACACCTAGCCATTTATTCCATCCTCAGATCTGGATGAACTTCACATTCAAAATACTCACTCACTGGAGCTCTAGGAACAATAGCACAGACAATCATCTCATATGAAGTAATGTAGCAGTTATTCTCTTCTCAGTCTTACTGATAAATGGATCATTTACACGTTCAACAGTAATTATTACACAAGAACACCTATGACTAATTTTCTCCTGACCCCTACCCAGGATTTGATTATCTCCGCAGTAGCAGAAATCCAATGAAGCCCCACTTGATTTAACAGAAGTAGCATCAAAACCTGTATATGTCTTCAATGTAGAAAATGTAGCAGGCCCATTCACCCCGTCCCTCCTAGAGAATATGTCAATTTCCCTATAATACACATTTCCACAGCAATCTATTTTTAGGAGCATTCGACAATCCCTAGGTGCCAGAATTATAGATTCTTTCATCTTGTAAATATAGTTTTTTTAAAAAATATAATTTTTATAGTTTTACTACCTTTAAACAAAATGTACTCCATTGCTGTGGAATATTCCTTCATAGGAGCGTGCATGGCTCATTTCTGCATCCGCCTGTGATGGCCTTCAGGTTCTTTCAGGTTTGGCTCCTGTGGCTGCGAGTCCATGTCCGTGTGTCCTGGTGCAGGGCTGGTGGGTTTGTGTTCACCTGGGAGGAGCACTGTGGGTCTCTGTGCAGGGACTTCGCTATCTGAGGCCCGATTGTTTCAGAAGTGGTTGCATCCCCCCGTTGCGTACCAGGCTTTCCATTGCTCCACATCCTGCTGATATTTGATACTATGTCTTTCATGTCTGCCATTCTGGTAGGTGTATGCACAGTATTTTTCTTATGGCTTTAATCCCTCTGTTGTTAGTGAAGTTGTGCATCTTGTGGTATTCATGGACTATGTCCTGTTGTTTTTTTTAAAGTTTTAAAAATTGTGGTCTGGTACACAAAACATAAAATGTACTATCTTAACCATTTTTAAGTGCACATTTCAGGGTCAAGAAGTAATTCACACTGTTGTGCAAACCTGACCACCATCATCCTCCAGAACTTTTTCATCTTGCAAAATTGAAACAGTCCCCATTAAACACTCACTCCCCATTGTCCCCCCCTCAGCCTCTGGCACTCAACATCCTACTTTATATCTCTATGTTTCCGACTGCTCTAGGGGCCTTTTATGAGTGGATCAAGCACTGTTTGTTTTTTTGTGTCTAGCTTACATCACTGAGCATAATGCCCTCAAGGTTCATCCCTGCTGCAGCCTGTGTCAGAATTGCCTTCCTTTTTAGGCTGAATAGCATCCCCTTGTATTGATGGACCGTGTTTTTCTTCTCCATTCATCCATTAGTGGACACATGTAATATCTACATTCATTTCTCCTGTCATAATATTTGTGGAATAACATCAGAAAGTCCTATGAATCAAAAGTCATTTGCCATTAACTTTTTTCTTAAACTTTTTGTTGTGGAAAACATCAAGGCTAAGAAAAGGGAAAAATACATGTCAGCTTCACTTGGTTCAGGAATTAATGCTTTACGGATTCACTTTATTCCCTGTGTGTGTGCTATGCGTGTGCATGTGCCTGTTTGCATACCTATGCTGTGCATGTGCATAGGTATGTGCACTTGCACACATTAGTGTGTGCATGGGCATATGCGTGCATGTGTGTTCACATGCTAGTGTGTGACTCTATTTGTGCTGTGCACATGCATATGTTTGTGTGTGTGCTGTGCCTGCCTGTGCGCACACCTGTGTGTTTGCTGGAACCACTTGCAAGTTGGTTGCAGACTGAATTGTGCCCCAGATATATCCGCACGCAGCTGCTCTAACAATCCTGCGTAGCCACGTAAAGGTCACAGATCTCAGGGATTTAAATGGATGGAGCAGGATATCCTGACGCAGAGTTTGTCTTCCAATGACTGTCACTGTCTCAGTAACATCCTTCACACCTTCTTTAAGCCCCATTCAGGGTCCAGTTTAGACTCCCATTACATTCAGTCGCCTGCCCCAGGTCCCCTAAAGCAACAATGTCACCGTTGGAGAGCCCGGCCAAGGCTGGGGGTGCCCCTCCTGTTGGCCTGGCCTCCAGGCCCTGCACTTGGCTCCTGTGTTCCCATCTCTCAGCCAGGCCCCGACTTGGATGGGGCCGCCACCTCTTTCCACACAGGGTCCCATCGCCCAGTCAAGGGGGTTCATTCTCCCCAAACACAGCATCAGGAGTGGGGGGGGGTGGTGGTGGTGACAGTCCCCACTGGGTCTCCTTCATGTGAGACCCTGCGCTGTTGAAAGAGCAGGCACCCTGCCCTCGGGGGTGTGGGGTTGGGGGGTGACATGCGGCCCACGATGGGCAGGCGGGTCTCCGGGTGGGGCGAGCCAGTGTGCAAGGAGTTCCGCGGTGGGTTCTCCTCTCCAACGGCTTCTGTGCCCCTACCTCTCCCCGTGCCTCCCCTCGAAGACAGCGCGGTGCCCGGGACGGGAGCCATGGGAGCCGTCAGCCACCGCCCCCTCTACACACACACACACACACACACACACACACACACACACACGCACACACGCACACGCACACGCTGCAGGGAAGCAGGACCTGAGTGCAGGGCTCTCAGCGGCCCTGAGCGCCCCGCCCGGAATCGGCCAGCCGAATGGACAGACCGGATCTCCCGGCCCGGACCATGCAGGACTCTCCTGCCTGGGCTTCCAGTGTGGCCGCCTCCTTCTGGAAGCCTGGGAGGCTGGAATCAGGCCACTTCTTGTCTGTCCTGGCAGCAGACTGGGCTGCACTCTAAGAAGTTCGTGGCTCGCCCGTGGATCCTGACCATCAGGTGGCCAGAGAAATTGGGAACATTTCTGTTTTGCCTGTTGAAATGTTTAATGACAAAGATTTTGTTCAGTTTCCTGATGTGGGTGTCCAAAGATGAGAGACCCATGTGTGTGATCTGTACCTCCTATGAGATCAGCCCTAAGCTAGTTTAAACATGATCAAGTTGTGTCTACATGGTAGATTTAGACCTCTGCATGTCCTGTCTACTGCTTATGTTTAGAGCTGACCATGTGTTGTCTATAATAAGAAGATTTAGACCTGACCATGTTCTGTGTACGCTAGGACTATGGGGACCTGGGTAGAGACCCGGCCTGGCCTCAGTACTGGGAAGCTCCGTGCCTGCATCTGAATGTCAGTGCTTAGATGTCTGGGGTCTGGAGCTGAGGTGGGCTTGTCTACGTAACAGCCTCTCTTCTGAGTGTGGTGACCTGGTCCTCCCAAGGGTCAGGGCTATGGTCGGGGCCTTAGTCTTAATCCCTGCAAGGTTCACCTTCCCTGGGGCTCATGGAGAATCCTCAGGAGGACTACCTGGCAATAATTCCAATTTACCAGCACGTGCATGGTGCATAGGGAAGCAGGTTTAGCTGGTGAATTGATTGCAGGGCACGCAGATCGGGCAAAAGGCCGATGGGTGACAGCTGAGGCTGCTGCTGAGCTCTCCCTCCAGTCTACCGTCCCTACTCAGCAGAGTCCAGAGCTGCCCCTCGGCTTTCAGCCCTGCTGTCCTGTGAGTTTTCTCAACATGTAAGTGAGATGAGAAAGGACTGAGCATGCCAGCACCAGGGTCGTGTGTTCAACTCTAGTATGAAAGCTTTAAAAACAGTTAAAATCACACAGAACCAAAGTGAGAAGAGGAGGACTCCTCTGGGACAAGTGTGGGGAAAGGAGACCCACCTGACACTTTTTCCCATCCCAGGAGGTCCCAGGGACCCAGCTTGTTTCCACATTGGGGGAGCCCCCTGCAGAGCCATGGTGTCCTGACCAAGGGGACGTGTGACCCCAGGTGCAGGGTCTGGGGAGGTGAGGTCACCCTGGGACTGTGGACATGTGACCCAGGTGGAGGGGTCTGGGGAGGTGGGTCACCCTGGTGAGTGTGGATGTGTGGCCCCAGGTATAGGGTGCGGGGACTGTGTGGGTCTCACCATACCTGCATGGGTCAGGATCACATGTATGGGGAGACCGCATATGCGCTCTTTGCCTGCAGTGTGTCCTGTCCCCTTTGAGATTTCCAACCTCTGCATTAAGGGTGTTGTCCTGATTAACCTGTGGTTCCTTTTCTTCTCTTAATCTTGTCACAATCATATGAGGTCAGGCATGTTTGAGTGGGTTGCTGCTCTGTGTTCCGGTGAGTGACAACACTTGGTGGTATCATATTAATACTATAGCATATCATAGGTCTAATCTATGGGGGTCACCACTGCCTGGGTCCCCCTGGACAGAGGTCAGGTGAGCACAGACTAGCCGCCCCTAAGAATGGTCTCCCACGTGCTCTGTGAGGGTACCGTGATGGCCCCTAAGGTAGGGGACTGTGTCTGGGCCTCCGACATTTGTGAGGAAGGGGAGTCGAAATGGAATCTCAATTAACAAGACATTATTTTAAGAATTTATTTTAAGTGAAATAAAACACACGTCACATACCCTTTACCATCATCACCATTTTAAGTGCACGTTTCTGAGGCCTCAGATATATTCACTTTCTCGTGGAGCCATCACCACCATCCCTAGAACTTTTCATCTTGCAAAACCAAAATTCCACAACCATGGAAGTCTCATTCCCCATTCCCTCCCACTGCCCCTGGCACCGATATCCACTTCAGTCCCTGAGTTGTCGACTCCAGGGCACCCACTGGAGTGGAATCCTGCAGTGTTTGCTGACGGGTCATTTTGGAAGAGCTGATTTTCAGTCTGAAGCTCTGCCTGTTTGCATCTGAAGAATCTGCATTTAAGGAGAGGGTGTATGAGGAAGGGGGTGTATGCGGGACAAAGGTGTCCGGGGTGCAGGTGAGCCAGGACCTGACCAGCTGCCTTTTGGGTCCTCTGGTCCCATCTCTTGGTCTGTGCCTCATCTGCATCATCACTGTCCCCGCTGGCACCGCCGGGGTGTTGTTGTCTGAGTGAGAGTCCCCTGGTGCCCCTGCTCTCCTCCCCTCCTCCTGCTGGTTGGGGAGGGAACTGCTTGCTGTGTGGTCTCTACTCCTGAGGCATGAAGGACCCTGTAGCATGGACCTGCAGAGTGTGGGGTGTGGTCCCAAGAGCATGGGGCCCACATAGGACACGACATCGGGGCGTGACAAGTGCTAGGGCTGCCTCATCACTGACAGGGAATGTTGCCCAGATCCTGCTCGAGAGGGCGTGGTGGGTGGCCTGGGACCCTAGAGGCCCCATTCCTATACTGGAGCTTGGAGAGTGCATCCCCATGGGCTCCAGATTCACCCCATATCTCAGCCATATCCCTCTGTCCTGTCTTTGAACTCAGGAAAACGAGCTCTCTTGTCCACAACATAGGCCTGGTCCTGTTGATATTAGGATTCTTTCAGTTAGGCGTCCTGGGATAGCAGCTCTTTTTAGGCCTGAGAAGGAACAACTCCGGAGTGTACAACAATTTCAGATGAAACTAATATTCAATGACTATCCCTAACTACTCGGTTGTTGACTTCTATTAGTCATTATTCTCCTGGTTTTAGCTCTGATGTGGGGATTACAGAGGAGTCAACGTTTAAATCTTCATAATCTGTGTATTTGTAGCTTCAGTATCATTACTGACCCATAGTTTTTTATGGTTTGGGAAGAGCTATTGATTTCATGTATCATGTAAAGGATTCACAATGATGATAGGGCAATTAAGATGACAATAATAGCTAGTAAATTGTTCACATTTTCTCTACCTGTGCATCTATTGTATGCATATGAGTTTAGATGTCAATATTAGTGAAATGATATAGAGGACTAGAGAACTTATTTTAAAAATCACTATTAATGTGTGATGAAGAAAATGTAAAAGTTCTTCCATAATCGGTGATGTTGTATCTTGAGAGCCTAGATGAAATTGATATGCCTTAGTGATATACAGGATTTTAGCCTATCATTTAACTTTGACAAAGCTACATCACTTTTTACTTTTATCTCATTTATTGAGGAAGACATAATTGTTATGGTGTTGGCTTGAAACTGGTTGAAAAGGACTTGAGTCCTTCCTTATTTTACATTTCCATAGGGAGGATCTTGAAACATAGGATATGGTGGAGGACATCCGTGTAACCATTCTAGGTTAGGAGTAGCAATTTCCACTGCTAAGACGTCTTGTTTAGACACAAATGCTTTTCAAAGTATGAAGATTATTAGCATTACTGCTGCTACTGAGATGAATGAGCCTAAAGACAAAATATTTCATGTTGTGTGTGCCTCAGGGTACTCAGACTAACGTAGTGACATCCCTGAGAGGCCACGAAAGTGCTGCAGGAAGTCATATTTACTACTACAAATATACTTGTGAAGTGAATTTTTGCTCATGCTGAGTTAACTGTATAACCTGAGAATAGTGGGAATCAGTGTAGGAAGCCTCCTATAATAGTGAAGACTGCTCCCATGGACATTAGGTCATGGAAGTGTGCTACTACATAGTATGTATCCTGGAGGACAATGTCTGGGGATGAGATGGCTAAGATGATTCCTGTCAAACCACCTACTGTAAAAAGAAAAACTAAAGCCTAAAACTCATAATATAGTGGGAGGTCATATAGTATTACCTCCGTGAACAGTTGCTAACCAGGGACTTCCCTGGTGACGCAGTGGTTAAGAGTTCGCCTGCCAATGCAGGGGACACGGGTTCGAGCCCTTGTCTGGGAAGATTCCACATGCCGCGGAGCAAAAAGCCCGTGTGCCACAACTACTGAGCCTGCCCTCTAGAGCCCGCAAGCCACAACTACTGAAGCCCACGCGCCTAGAGGCCGTGCTCTGCAACAAGAGAAGCCACTGCAACGAAAGGGCCGCACACCGCAACGAAGAGTAGCTGCCGCTCACCGCAACCAGAGAAAGCCCATGCGCAGCAACCAAGACCCAACTCAGCCACAAAAAAAAAAAAAAAAGAAAAGAAAAGAAAAAGAAAAATTAAATAAAGAGTTGCTAATCAGCTAGATACTTTTACTCCTGTAGGGATAGAAGTAATTACGGTAGCTGATGCAAAGTATGCTCCTGAGTCCACAGCTATCCCTATGGTAAACATATGATGGGCCCACAAGAGAAGTCCTAAAAACCCAGTGGACATGACTCATACTATTCCCAGATAGCCGAAAGGCAATTTTTGTCCTAAATAGTATGTAATGATATGTGAGTTTATAACAAACCCTGTTAGGCCATGAATACAGACTTCAGGGTGAGCAAAGTATCAACATAGGTGTTGGTATAGGATTCGGTCTCCTCCTGCTGGGTCAAAGAAAGTAGTGTTTAGATTTCTATCTCTTAACAGCATGGCAATTCTGGCTGCTTGGACTGAGATTGGTAATTATAGTAATATGGCTATAGTTGGGGAAGATTAAACAAATAATGGTGTTTGGTATTGGGATATGACTGCTGGTTTTGTATTAAAGACTATAGTAATAAAAGTAATAATACCAAGAATTGAGGAGACACCTGCTAAATGTAAGGAGAAAACAGTTAGGTCGACAGAGGCTCCTGCATGGGCCAGATTGCAGGCTAGAGCTGAATACACGGTTCCACTGGTACCAGAACCAGCTTCTACTATTGGTGATATGAGTAGGCGTAAGAACGGTGGGGGAAGTAGTCAAACGTTTACATGATTTATTGGGGGAAATGCTACTTCAGGTGTCTGAGGTATTAGTGGCCCAAGTCAGTTTTCAAAGCCTGCAATCATAACAGGTACAGCTATAAAGAAAATTATTACAAGTGCAGGGACTGTTATGACTACCTTACAGATTTGGGCATCTCCAAGTAGCGGTCCAGGTCAGCATAGCTCAGCCTGGATTAATATAATTAAGGTGCTGCCTGCTACTCCAGCTCAAGCACCAAATAGTAAATATAAAATGCCGATATCTTTGTGATTTGTTGAAAATAATCAGCAGTGTATGAACAGAGGTAAAATGAGTGAGTTAGCATTAGACTGTAAATCTAAAGACAGAGATTGAGCCCTCTTTCTGGCAAACCCTGTGGTGAATCAACAAATTGAATTGTAACTTCAGAGAAGCAGCTTCAAATCTGCCAGTGATTTTCCTGCCTTTTTTTTTTTCTTTTTTTCTTTCTCAAATGAAGGAGAAGTAGACTGAAGCCAGTTGACTAGAGGATTTGCCTGTTAACTAAAGTTTCCTGGGGTTAAAACTCATCAATCTCGTAAAGATTTGGCTTAAATACAGTGTTTGCTTTACATTCAATTGATGTAGAATAAAGTCTTGCAATCCTTATTTTCAGGAATTAAGTAAATTTCACTTGTTTAGGGTTTTGAAAGCTCTTGGCCTGAACTAACCTAAATTCCTAGTCCAGCACCGATAGAATGGGTGTTGTGTGTAGTAATCGTGTGGGTATTATGATTGGTAATGATAGGAAGGTTATTTCTTTGTATGTTCAAATTGTTTTGTGTTTGTGTTGTTTAATGAAGGGAATATAGTTAGTGATGTGGAGTATGTTAGCTGCAAGTAGAAATATATGCTGAGGACTGCTATGATGGCTATTAGTGTTGGTAGAATGATGTTGTCGTTTTTGTTATCTCTTGGATAATTATTCATTTGGGTAGAAACCCTGATAGTGATGGGCGATGTCCTAATGATACTATAATGGTGAGGAAAATGATTGTGATGGGAGGTGTTTTATCTCATGTGTGTGATAATGATACTCTTGTAGTACATGATCTGGGCATAATTAAGAAGAAGATAGTGTTGTTATGATATAAATTAGTATGTTTAGGATTGTTATAATCTGAATATACATTATAATAGCTGTTATTCATCCTATATGGGCAATTGATGAGGAGGGTGTAATATTTTCCAGGTGAGTATGGCGAAGTCTGCCTCAGCCTCCAGCTATGATTTATAATATCACTATGATTAATAGTATATTTAGGTTGATGGATGGTGACATGTGGTATAAAACTGATAGGGTTGCAATTTTGTCATGTTGATAGCATCAGGTCTGCTGTTCATGGGATGCCTTGTGTGACTTCAGGCACTCAGAAGTGAAATGGGGAAAGTCCTACTTTTGTGACAAGGGCGATTGTCATGAGGGTGGATGCTGCTGGATTAAAGATTTTTGTTATTCATTGTGCTCTTTGACCAGAGTATATTAGATTAATGATAATAGCCATTATAAGTAGGATTGATGTGGTGGACTGTTTTAGGAAATATTCGTTGGATGCTTCTGTAGCTTATGGGTTCATGTTTTTTATTAGAATGGGGATACCATTAACCAGTGTGAGCTTGTTATACAATTATATTTCCTGAGAAAATGGTCAGTAGAATGATGGTAAAAACAATGAGAGTTTATTAGCACAGGAAGGATATACAAAAATATTTTGGGGGTATGGGCCTGAAGCTTACTTAGAGAACTTTACTATATAGCATGTGGTGTAATGTGGTAGGTAGCATGGAGAATGTAAAAATATTAGGAAGAATTCAATTCCAGGAATAAGAGCATTGAAACCTCTATGATTTACTCTATCAAAGTAACTCTTTTGTCAGACATATTTCTTAAATTTGTGGTGGGTTGCCTGGTATGATGACAAGTAGTGAAAACTCTCGTATACATAGGGTTAATGTTAGTCGTAAAAAAAAAACTTTTTATAAGAGATGTATGCGTTGATCATATCAAAATTGTAGGTAGGAGGCTCAAATTCATAGAAAGGAGATTGTTAGATGTGTTTTAATGATGACTTGGGCTGTATATAATTCTGGCACCTAGGGATTGTCGAATGCTCCTAAAAATAGATTGCTGTGGAAATGTGTATTATAGGGAAATTGACATATTCTCTAGGAGGGACGGGGTGAATGGGCCTGCTACATTTTCTACATTGAAGACATATACAGGTTTTGATGCTACTTCTGTTAAATCAAGTGGGGCTTCATTGGATTTCTGCTACTGCGGAGATAATCAAATTCTGGGTAGGGGTCAGGAGAAAATTAGTCATAGGTGTTCTTGTGTAATAATTACTGTTGAACGTGTAAATGATCCATTTATCAGTAAGACTGAGAAGAGAATAACTGCTACATTACTTCATATGAGATGATTGTCTGTGCTATTGTTCCTAGAGCTCCAGTGAGTGAGTATTTTGAATGTGAAGTTCATCCAGATCTGAGGATGGAATAAATGGCTAGGTGTGATATGGCTAATAGAAATAATATGCCTACATTTATACTAATTAGTGGATAAGATATGGGAAGAGGAATTCATGTTGTGAGAGCCAGGGTTAAGGCTAGCATTGGGGTTAAGGCTAGCAAGAGAAGCCACCGCAATGAGAAGCCCGGGCACCGCAACAAAGAGTAGCCCCCGCTTGCCGCAACTAGAGAAAGCCTGCGCATAGCAACGAAGACCCAACGCAGCCAAAAACACATTAATTAATTAATTAATTAGTTAACTATTTTAAAAAAGTACTATATCCTTCTGTACAGCTTCTCTGGGAAGAACAGAGAGATGGCGTAGGAGAGTGAGAAAGACCAATATTTAGTGCACATCTCTCATGCAGGTGCTCTGCTGGCTCAGATAGATTTATCCCCACTTTACAAAGGAGGAAATAGTCTCAGAGAGGTTTAGTAATTTTCCCAAAGCCAAACAGCTATGGAGTGGCAGAACCAAGATCTGAACCAAGTCTGTTACCTTCAAAGCCTAAGTCCTCATCACAGCAAAACTCAATTCATATTTACATTTATCGAATTACATTGCAACCTGGGGAGTTCTTGGCACAATCCTGAATAAGAGTGAGAAAGAAAGAAATAGCATTGTTCCTACAGTCAACCCAAATTTTTGGAGCAGCTGCTAGATGCCTGGCCCTTTTTGGGGTTCAGCAGTGATCAAGACAGGAAGAGTCCTGCTTTCATGAACCACGTAGTGGGGAGGAGAGACGGGTGCAACTTGGGTGAGGGATTTCACCTTGCTGGACCTCTGTTTCGTCATCTGGAAAATGGGATGGGTGTTCCTCATTTTCTGGGATTGTCCAGCCCTCACATTCTCTGATTCCATAAGAAGCATTTGTTTTCCTGTTTCTTTAAAAGTCATTCAGGCCGTGAGCTGTGATGAATGTTGTTAGCTGCTCCCCAAAGCACTCTATTCCCACCCTTTTCCTGTGATCAGGTCTTTCCCGAAACATGACTCACAGTCAGTCAAGTCACAGAACCTAAGGGGCACCCAGCAGAAAAATGCCAACCCTAGCTTCCCAGGAGCTCTGCGGTCTACCTGCCAGGTAAACTTAACTCCCCTGGCACAAGGTGGCCATCCCTGGTTTCACATCAACATGATCTCAGGCACAAACCTCCTTGTTTTTAAATTTTGTCTTTAAGTTACTTGTTGAAACAACTGCACAAATATGACAAAGGTATAAAATCAGGCATCTTCTGCCCCCAGTGCCTACTAATAAATGATTTTCTGCCACTTTAAAGATAGAACATTTCAACATTCTGCTACCCTTATTATTTGTCATTTTTGTTGATATTTCTATTGACTACATCTTTCAATATTTTAACAATGGAACATTTATTTAGGTTGTTCCAGACCCAGCCTTTAGTGGTAAAGGTTTTGTTGTTATACTTCTATTATGTTTCCTTTAAAAATCATTATCCTATTTAAATGGAATAAGTCAATTCTATAAGCATTTATCTTATGATATTGATGAAACTGATAGAGGGCAGTAGTACAAGTTGATTGGACTTGAGAACCTCTATTAGCACAGTTAAGTATAAATATTATCTATATGTAAACCAAAGTACAGGCCGAGAGAGATTCTCTGACTTTTTTTCACTGTCTGCCCCTCAAGCCGGTGGGAAATGGAATATTTCTTGCCCTATCAGTAAACAAAGGATGTCACAGTCTTCAGCACTTGCAGCCCTCCAATGTGAGCCGGCGGGCCCTGAGGCACTCAGGATATGCAAATACAGAATGCAGGCCCCAGAGAGCTGAGGTGCATATCAAAGGAAGGATTTCAGTGAGCCCAGGCAAAGAAAAGCGCCGCATTCCTCACCTTGGGAGAGCTGGTTTTCCTTAGTTAACAATCACCTTTTGATGTTCCCCATTACCAGTCCCCTGCCCTGTCCCCTCCCCCCGGTACTTTAGCTCAGGGAGGAAGGAGCGCAGAGGGACTCGGCTGAATAAGGGGCCTGCGCGCCTCGGGAGGAGTTTTCAGCCGCTTTCCCCGCAGTCGGGAGGAGGGGCGCTGACGCTGCAGCCGGACCCTGCGCCTCCCTTGCCCCGTTTCCCCTCAGGACGCTCAGGCCGACCCCCTCCCCACGCCCACCAGGCCTCGCGAGCCAGGCCGAGGGCAGGGGCGGGAGGAGGGACCGAAGTTCCCGGGGACCAGACGCTGGAGGCCGCTCTTTCTGCACAGCAGCGGCGGGTGGCAGCGAACCCCTGCCCCTCAGAAGCTGGTCTTGTGCTGCCGCCCGGGCACCGGACCAGGCGGAGGGTCGGCGCCCACTTACCCGGCCCGCCGTCCCCGCGACTGTCACGGCTTCGGCCGCCGGGGCACCTCCAGAGCCGGCAGCCTCAGTGAGGTCGCCCTCCCCTCGGGCTCCGGGGCAGTTCCGTGAAGGCGGAGGGAAGAGACCCCGCCCGAGCCGGGAGTTCCAGCTCGGAGGAAATGCGGGCTCTGTTCAGCGCGCGGTGGGTGGGACCGCTCTGCCCCGAGGCCTTCCGGGAGGGAGCGGGGCGGCGGGGGAGGGAGCCGCCAGGAGCGCAGGGCCCCGTCGGGGGTCCTGGAGGGGCGGCCCGGCCTGGGGGCCACGCCCACTGTGGCCGCAGCCCGGGCTTTTTTCCTGGAATCCTACACAAAAAAGTTAGAAAGGTACACAGTCTATAGTAAATATTCACAAATGATTGTTGCTGCTGTGCTCACTATTCTATTAAAGGTGTAAAATCCATAAAACACTTTAAGTTCAAAATTAAATATGAATTTTTACCTTTCTAATTATGTCTCTGATATTCACAGTTGTGGTTAATGAATCAGAGACTGTGGCATCACTAGTTAAAAATGAGCTTGTTAAAAAAATAGAACTCAGGCCCACCAGACCTACTGAATCACAATCTGCACTTTTACAATCTCCCCAGTGTACTTGTGTACTCATGAATAGTTGAAAGGTACATTTCTACCTCGACAGGTCTTTTCTCTATGAGAAATACACACATTTTATCCAGTTTGATATAAATAAAACACTCAAAAATGCATATGCCTGTGTTGAAACCATCATTTTATCATTTCTTTTCCAGACAAGTATAGTCTCTATACTGGTTTTGTGGTCACATGCCATACTCTTTTCTTGTAGTTAGAAATAAGGTAGAGAAAGTTACCTTGTAAAAAAAAAAAATATATATATATATATATATATATATATATATATATATATATTAGTGGATAATTGAAGACACTCTTCTAAATTAAAAGCAGTTCTCTTAACTTGCTGTTTTCTTCTTGGGTCACATTATGAACTCTTCCCGTGGCCACATGGCATGTGTACTTTTAATTTCAGGGACTGCTGACATTCCAGGATGTGGCCATAGATTTCTGTCAAGAGGAGTGAGATTGCATGGACCAAGATCAAAGGGAATTGTACAGGGATGTGATGTTATAGAAGTATAGGAACCTGCTCTCCTTGGGTGAGGATACCTTCCTTCCAGAATTCCTTATCCAACCAAAGGGTTTGGAGTTCTTCATTTGTAGAATTTCTCCTGGAATCTTCTGCTTCCTACAATAGGGTTTCAGATTGCAACGTTTCAGGAAAGATTGGGAGTTTGTGGGTATAATTTTTCTTATTCTTTTAAAATTGCAGCCTCCCTTTTAATATACTTTGTAACTGCTTGGGATGTGTCTATATGAACTGTGTACTATATGCTTCTGTTATAGTCCTTACAATATTTTATTGTCTTATTTTCTGTAACAAATTTCCATGGATTCTTTGGACTTCAGGTATATTAAAAGGGAGACTTCGATTCTGGGACTTCCCTGGTGACGCAGTGATTAAGAATTCGCCTGCCAATGCAGGGGGCCCGGTTCGATCCCCGGCCCGGGAAGATCTCACGTGCCACGGAACAACTAAGCCAGTGGGTCACAACTACTGAGTCTGCACGCCACAACTACTGAAGCCGGTGTGTCTTGAGCCCGTGCGCCATTTATTTTTTGGAGAATAAAACCACTTCTGAGTGATTAAAATTTAGGCCAGCTAGTCAAAATGCTTTATCAACTGTTCTTCTAAAACACTGATCAATGGAACAAGTTTTACTAGGGATAACAGTGTAATTGTATTGTGGAGTTCATATGGGCAATATGGTTTAAGACCTTGATGCTGGATCACGACATTTCAATGGTATAACTGCTATTAATTGTCTGTTTGTTCAACAATTAAAGTCTCACGTGATCTGAGTTCAGACTGGAGTCATCCTGGTTGGTTTCTGTCTATTGCAGGTTTCTTCCAGTATGAAAGGACAAGAGCAATAGGGCTTACTTTACAAAATGTCTTCAAACTAAATGATGATATAATCTACATTCAATTAATTTATACATACCCTACTGTAGAACAGGGTTCGTTACGCTGGCAGAGCCCAGTAATTATGTAAAATTGAAACTTTTTCTGCACTGGTTCAGGTCATCTTCCTAAGAATATGTTTATAATCAACATTCTTTCACAAATTACCCAATTTAATTCACCATAGCATTCCTCATATTAACTAAATGGAAAATCCTAGGCTATATACAAATCCAGAAAGGGCCAAAAATCATCAGCCCCCATGGATGATTACAACCCATTGCTGAGACATTCAAATTACTTATTAAAGAACCACTATGTCCATCAACATCATCAATTTATATATTATTGCCCCAATGCTAGCCTTAACCCTGGCTCTCACAACATGAATTCCTCTTCCCATATCTTATCCACTAATTAGTATAAATGTAGGCATATTATTTCTATTAGCCATATCACACCTAGCCATTTATTCCATCCTCAGATCTGGATGAACTTCACATTCAAAATACTCACTCACTGGAGCTCTAGGAACAATAGCACAGACAATCATCTCATATGAAGTAATGTAGCAGTTATTCTCTTCTCAGTCTTACTGATAAATGGATCATTTACACGTTCAACAGTAATTATTACACAAGAACACCTATGACTAATTTTCTCCTGACCCCTACCCAGGATTTGATTATCTCCGCAGTAGCAGAAATCCAATGAAGCCCCACTTGATTTAACAGAAGTAGCATCAAAACCTGTATATGTCTTCAATGTAGAAAATGTAGCAGGCCCATTCACCCCGTCCCTCCTAGAGAATATGTCAATTTCCCTATAATACACATTTCCACAGCAATCTATTTTTAGGAGCATTCGACAATCCCTAGGTGCCAGAATTATAGATTCTTTCATCTTGTAAATATAGTTTTTTTAAAAAATATAATTTTTATAGTTTTACTACCTTTAAACAAAATGTACTCCATTGCTGTGGAATATTCCTTCATAGGAGCGTGCATGGCTCATTTCTGCATCCGCCTGTGATGGCCTTCAGGTTCTTTCAGGTTTGGCTCCTGTGGCTGCGAGTCCATGTCCGTGTGTCCTGGTGCAGGGCTGGTGGGTTTGTGTTCACCTGGGAGGAGCACTGTGGGTCTCTGTGCAGGGACTTCGCTATCTGAGGCCCGATTGTTTCAGAAGTGGTTGCATCCCCCCGTTGCGTACCAGGCTTTCCATTGCTCCACATCCTGCTGATATTTGATACTATGTCTTTCATGTCTGCCATTCTGGTAGGTGTATGCACAGTATTTTTCTTATGGCTTTAATCCCTCTGTTGTTAGTGAAGTTGTGCATCTTGTGGTATTCATGGACTATGTCCTGTTGTTTTTTTTAAAGTTTTAAAAATTGTGGTCTGGTACACAAAACATAAAATGTACTATCTTAACCATTTTTAAGTGCACATTTCAGGGTCAAGAAGTAATTCACACTGTTGTGCAAACCTGACCACCATCATCCTCCAGAACTTTTTCATCTTGCAAAATTGAAACAGTCCCCATTAAACACTCACTCCCCATTGTCCCCCCCTCAGCCTCTGGCACTCAACATCCTACTTTATATCTCTATGTTTCCGACTGCTCTAGGGGCCTTTTATGAGTGGATCAAGCACTGTTTGTTTTTTTGTGTCTAGCTTACATCACTGAGCATAATGCCCTCAAGGTTCATCCCTGCTGCAGCCTGTGTCAGAATTGCCTTCCTTTTTAGGCTGAATAGCATCCCCTTGTATTGATGGACCGTGTTTTTCTTCTCCATTCATCCATTAGTGGACACATGTAATATCTACATTCATTTCTCCTGTCATAATATTTGTGGAATAACATCAGAAAGTCCTATGAATCAAAAGTCATTTGCCATTAACTTTTTTCTTAAACTTTTTGTTGTGGAAAACATCAAGGCTAAGAAAAGGGAAAAATACATGTCAGCTTCACTTGTGTTCAGGAATTAATGCTTTACGGATTCACTTTATTCCCTGTGTGTGTGCTATGCGTGTGCATGTGCCTGTTTGCATACCTATGCTGTGCATGTGCATAGGTATGTGCACTTGCACACATTAGTGTGTGCATGGGCATATGCGTGCATGTGTGTTCACATGCTAGTGTGTGACTCTATTTGTGCTGTGCACATGCATATGTTTGTGTGTGTGCTGTGCCTGCCTGTGCGCACACCTGTGTGTTTGCTGGAACCACTTGCAAGTTGGTTGCAGACTGAATTGTGCCCCAGATATATCCGCACGCAGCTGCTCTAACAATCCTGCGTAGCCACGTAAAGGTCACAGATCTCAGGGATTTAAATGGATGGAGCAGGATATCCTGACGCAGAGTTTGTCTTCCAATGACTGTCACTGTCTCAGTAACATCCTTCACACCTTCTTTAAGCCCCATTCAGGGTCCAGTTTAGACTCCCATTACATTCAGTCGCCTGCCCCAGGTCCCCTAAAGCAACAATGTCACCGTTGGAGAGCCCGGCCAAGGCTGGGGGTGCCCCTCCTGTTGGCCTGGCCTCCAGGCCCTGCACTTGGCTCCTGTGTTCCCATCTCTCAGCCAGGCCCCGACTTGGATGGGGCCGCCACCTCTTTCCACACAGGGTCCCATCGCCCAGTCAAGGGGGTTCATTCTCCCCAAACACAGCATCAGGAGTGGGGGGGGGTGGTGGTGGTGACAGTCCCCACTGGGTCTCCTTCATGTGAGACCCTGCGCTGTTGAAAGAGCAGGCACCCTGCCCTCGGGGGTGTGGGGTTGGGGGGTGACATGCGGCCCACGATGGGCAGGCGGGTCTCCGGGTGGGGCGAGCCAGTGTGCAAGGAGTTCCGCGGTGGGTTCTCCTCTCCAACGGCTTCTGTGCCCCTACCTCTCCCCGTGCCTCCCCTCGAAGACAGCGCGGTGCCCGGGACGGGAGCCATGGGAGCCGTCAGCCACCGCCCCCTCTACACACACACACACACACACACACACACACACACACACACGCACACACGCACACGCACACGCTGCAGGGAAGCAGGACCTGAGTGCAGGGCTCTCAGCGGCCCTGAGCGCCCCGCCCGGAATCGGCCAGCCGAATGGACAGACCGGATCTCCCGGCCCGGACCATGCAGGACTCTCCTGCCTGGGCTTCCAGTGTGGCCGCCTCCTTCTGGAAGCCTGGGAGGCTGGAATCAGGCCACTTCTTGTCTGTCCTGGCAGCAGACTGGGCTGCACTCTAAGAAGTTCGTGGCTCGCCCGTGGATCCTGACCATCAGGTGGCCAGAGAAATTGGGAACATTTCTGTTTTGCCTGTTGAAATGTTTAATGACAAAGATTTTGTTCAGTTTCCTGATGTGGGTGTCCAAAGATGAGAGACCCATGTGTGTGATCTGTACCTCCTATGAGATCAGCCCTAAGCTAGTTTAAACATGATCAAGTTGTGTCTACATGGTAGATTTAGACCTCTGCATGTCCTGTCTACTGCTTATGTTTAGAGCTGACCATGTGTTGTCTATAATAAGAAGATTTAGACCTGACCATGTTCTGTGTACGCTAGGACTATGGGGACCTGGGTAGAGACCCGGCCTGGCCTCAGTACTGGGAAGCTCCGTGCCTGCATCTGAATGTCAGTGCTTAGATGTCTGGGGTCTGGAGCTGAGGTGGGCTTGTCTACGTAACAGCCTCTCTTCTGAGTGTGGTGACCTGGTCCTCCCAAGGGTCAGGGCTATGGTCGGGGCCTTAGTCTTAATCCCTGCAAGGTTCACCTTCCCTGGGGCTCATGGAGAATCCTCAGGAGGACTACCTGGCAATAATTCCAATTTACCAGCACGTGCATGGTGCATAGGGAAGCAGGTTTAGCTGGTGAATTGATTGCAGGGCACGCAGATCGGGCAAAAGGCCGATGGGTGACAGCTGAGGCTGCTGCTGAGCTCTCCCTCCAGTCTACCGTCCCTACTCAGCAGAGTCCAGAGCTGCCCCTCGGCTTTCAGCCCTGCTGTCCTGTGAGTTTTCTCAACATGTAAGTGAGATGAGAAAGGACTGAGCATGCCAGCACCAGGGTCGTGTGTTCAACTCTAGTATGAAAGCTTTAAAAACAGTTAAAATCACACAGAACCAAAGTGAGAAGAGGAGGACTCCTCTGGGACAAGTGTGGGGAAAGGAGACCCACCTGACACTTTTTCCCATCCCAGGAGGTCCCAGGGACCCAGCTTGTTTCCACATTGGGGGAGCCCCCTGCAGAGCCATGGTGTCCTGACCAAGGGGACGTGTGACCCCAGGTGCAGGGTCTGGGGAGGTGAGGTCACCCTGGGACTGTGGACATGTGACCCAGGTGGAGGGGTCTGGGGAGGTGGGTCACCCTGGTGAGTGTGGATGTGTGGCCCCAGGTATAGGGTGCGGGGACTGTGTGGGTCTCACCATACCTGCATGGGTCAGGATCACATGTATGGGGAGACCGCATATGCGCTCTTTGCCTGCAGTGTGTCCTGTCCCCTTTGAGATTTCCAACCTCTGCATTAAGGGTGTTGTCCTGATTAACCTGTGGTTCCTTTTCTTCTCTTAATCTTGTCACAATCATATGAGGTCAGGCATGTTTGAGTGGGTTGCTGCTCTGTGTTCCGGTGAGTGACAACACTTGGTGGTATCATATTAATACTATAGCATATCATAGGTCTAATCTATGGGGGTCACCACTGCCTGGGTCCCCCTGGACAGAGGTCAGGTGAGCACAGACTAGCCGCCCCTAAGAATGGTCTCCCACGTGCTCTGTGAGGGTACCGTGATGGCCCCTAAGGTAGGGGACTGTGTCTGGGCCTCCGACATTTGTGAGGAAGGGGAGTCGAAATGGAATCTCAATTAACAAGACATTATTTTAAGAATTTATTTTAAGTGAAATAAAACACACGTCACATACCCTTTACCATCATCACCATTTTAAGTGCACGTTTCTGAGGCCTCAGATATATTCACTTTCTCGTGGAGCCATCACCACCATCCCTAGAACTTTTCATCTTGCAAAACCAAAATTCCACAACCATGGAAGTCTCATTCCCCATTCCCTCCCACTGCCCCTGGCACCGATATCCACTTCAGTCCCTGAGTTGTCGACTCCAGGGCACCCACTGGAGTGGAATCCTGCAGTGTTTGCTGACGGGTCATTTTGGAAGAGCTGATTTTCAGTCTGAAGCTCTGCCTGTTTGCATCTGAAGAATCTGCATTTAAGGAGAGGGTGTATGAGGAAGGGGGTGTATGCGGGACAAAGGTGTCCGGGGTGCAGGTGAGCCAGGACCTGACCAGCTGCCTTTTGGGTCCTCTGGTCCCATCTCTTGGTCTGTGCCTCATCTGCATCATCACTGTCCCCGCTGGCACCGCCGGGGTGTTGTTGTCTGAGTGAGAGTCCCCTGGTGCCCCTGCTCTCCTCCCCTCCTCCTGCTGGTTGGGGAGGGAACTGCTTGCTGTGTGGTCTCTACTCCTGAGGCATGAAGGACCCTGTAGCATGGACCTGCAGAGTGTGGGGTGTGGTCCCAAGAGCATGGGGCCCACATAGGACACGACATCGGGGCGTGACAAGTGCTAGGGCTGCCTCATCACTGACAGGGAATGTTGCCCAGATCCTGCTCGAGAGGGCGTGGTGGGTGGCCTGGGACCCTAGAGGCCCCATTCCTATACTGGAGCTTGGAGAGTGCATCCCCATGGGCTCCAGATTCACCCCATATCTCAGCCATATCCCTCTGTCCTGTCTTTGAACTCAGGAAAACGAGCTCTCTTGTCCACAACATAGGCCTGGTCCTGTTGATATTAGGATTCTTTCAGTTAGGCGTCCTGGGATAGCAGCTCTTTTTAGGCCTGAGAAGGAACAACTCCGGAGTGTACAACAATTTCAGATGAAACTAATATTCAATGACTATCCCTAACTACTCGGTTGTTGACTTCTATTAGTCATTATTCTCCTGGTTTTAGCTCTGATGTGGGGATTACAGAGGAGTCAACGTTTAAATCTTCATAATCTGTGTATTTGTAGCTTCAGTATCATTACTGACCCATAGTTTTTTATGGTTTGGGAAGAGCTATTGATTTCATGTATCATGTAAAGGATTCACAATGATGATAGGGCAATTAAGATGACAATAATAGCTAGTAAATTGTTCACATTTTCTCTACCTGTGCATCTATTGTATGCATATGAGTTTAGATGTCAATATTAGTGAAATGATATAGAGGACTAGAGAACTTATTTTAAAAATCACTATTAATGTGTGATGAAGAAAATGTAAAAGTTCTTCCATAATCGGTGATGTTGTATCTTGAGAGCCTAGATGAAATTGATATGCCTTAGTGATATACAGGATTTTAGCCTATCATTTAACTTTGACAAAGCTACATCACTTTTTACTTTTATCTCATTTATTGAGGAAGACATAATTGTTATGGTGTTGGCTTGAAACTGGTTGAAAAGGACTTGAGTCCTTCCTTATTTTACATTTCCATAGGGAGGATCTTGAAACATAGGATATGGTGGAGGACATCCGTGTAACCATTCTAGGTTAGGAGTAGCAATTTCCACTGCTAAGACGTCTTGTTTAGACACAAATGCTTTTCAAAGTATGAAGATTATTAGCATTACTGCTGCTACTGAGATGAATGAGCCTAAAGACAAAATATTTCATGTTGTGTGTGCCTCAGGGTACTCAGACTAACGTAGTGACATCCCTGAGAGGCCACGAAAGTGCTGCAGGAAGTCATATTTACTACTACAAATATACTTGTGAAGTGAATTTTTGCTCATGCTGAGTTAACTGTATAACCTGAGAATAGTGGGAATCAGTGTAGGAAGCCTCCTATAATAGTGAAGACTGCTCCCATGGACATTAGGTCATGGAAGTGTGCTACTACATAGTATGTATCCTGGAGGACAATGTCTGGGGATGAGATGGCTAAGATGATTCCTGTCAAACCACCTACTGTAAAAAGAAAAACTAAAGCCTAAAACTCATAATATAGTGGGAGGTCATATAGTATTACCTCCGTGAACAGTTGCTAACCAGGGACTTCCCTGGTGACGCAGTGGTTAAGAGTTCGCCTGCCAATGCAGGGGACACGGGTTCGAGCCCTTGTCTGGGAAGATTCCACATGCCGCGGAGCAAAAAGCCCGTGTGCCACAACTACTGAGCCTGCCCTCTAGAGCCCGCAAGCCACAACTACTGAAGCCCACGCGCCTAGAGGCCGTGCTCTGCAACAAGAGAAGCCACTGCAAC
Organism: Balaenoptera borealis; assembly: GCF_965194805.1. Taxonomy (NCBI): domain Eukaryota; kingdom Metazoa; phylum Chordata; class Mammalia; order Artiodactyla; family Balaenopteridae; genus Balaenoptera; species Balaenoptera borealis. The sequence continues at coordinate 817,419 of NW_028123882.1, forward strand.
GAAAGGGCCGCACACCGCAACGAAGAGTAGCTGCCGCTCACCGCAACCAGAGAAAGCCCATGCGCAGCAACCAAGACCCAACTCAGCCACAAAAAAAAAAAAAAAAGAAAAGAAAAGAAAAAGAAAAATTAAATAAAGAGTTGCTAATCAGCTAGATACTTTTACTCCTGTAGGGATAGAAGTAATTACGGTAGCTGATGCAAAGTATGCTCCTGAGTCCACAGCTATCCCTATGGTAAACATATGATGGGCCCACAAGAGAAGTCCTAAAAACCCAGTGGACATGACTCATACTATTCCCAGATAGCCGAAAGGCAATTTTTGTCCTAAATAGTATGTAATGATATGTGAGTTTATAACAAACCCTGTTAGGCCATGAATACAGACTTCAGGGTGAGCAAAGTATCAACATAGGTGTTGGTATAGGATTCGGTCTCCTCCTGCTGGGTCAAAGAAAGTAGTGTTTAGATTTCTATCTCTTAACAGCATGGCAATTCTGGCTGCTTGGACTGAGATTGGTAATTATAGTAATATGGCTATAGTTGGGGAAGATTAAACAAATAATGGTGTTTGGTATTGGGATATGACTGCTGGTTTTGTATTAAAGACTATAGTAATAAAAGTAATAATACCAAGAATTGAGGAGACACCTGCTAAATGTAAGGAGAAAACAGTTAGGTCGACAGAGGCTCCTGCATGGGCCAGATTGCAGGCTAGAGCTGAATACACGGTTCCACTGGTACCAGAACCAGCTTCTACTATTGGTGATATGAGTAGGCGTAAGAACGGTGGGGGAAGTAGTCAAACGTTTACATGATTTATTGGGGGAAATGCTACTTCAGGTGTCTGAGGTATTAGTGGCCCAAGTCAGTTTTCAAAGCCTGCAATCATAACAGGTACAGCTATAAAGAAAATTATTACAAGTGCAGGGACTGTTATGACTACCTTACAGATTTGGGCATCTCCAAGTAGCGGTCCAGGTCAGCATAGCTCAGCCTGGATTAATATAATTAAGGTGCTGCCTGCTACTCCAGCTCAAGCACCAAATAGTAAATATAAAATGCCGATATCTTTGTGATTTGTTGAAAATAATCAGCAGTGTATGAACAGAGGTAAAATGAGTGAGTTAGCATTAGACTGTAAATCTAAAGACAGAGATTGAGCCCTCTTTCTGGCAAACCCTGTGGTGAATCAACAAATTGAATTGTAACTTCAGAGAAGCAGCTTCAAATCTGCCAGTGATTTTCCTGCCTTTTTTTTTTCTTTTTTTCTTTCTCAAATGAAGGAGAAGTAGACTGAAGCCAGTTGACTAGAGGATTTGCCTGTTAACTAAAGTTTCCTGGGGTTAAAACTCATCAATCTCGTAAAGATTTGGCTTAAATACAGTGTTTGCTTTACATTCAATTGATGTAGAATAAAGTCTTGCAATCCTTATTTTCAGGAATTAAGTAAATTTCACTTGTTTAGGGTTTTGAAAGCTCTTGGCCTGAACTAACCTAAATTCCTAGTCCAGCACCGATAGAATGGGTGTTGTGTGTAGTAATCGTGTGGGTATTATGATTGGTAATGATAGGAAGGTTATTTCTTTGTATGTTCAAATTGTTTTGTGTTTGTGTTGTTTAATGAAGGGAATATAGTTAGTGATGTGGAGTATGTTAGCTGCAAGTAGAAATATATGCTGAGGACTGCTATGATGGCTATTAGTGTTGGTAGAATGATGTTGTCGTTTTTGTTATCTCTTGGATAATTATTCATTTGGGTAGAAACCCTGATAGTGATGGGCGATGTCCTAATGATACTATAATGGTGAGGAAAATGATTGTGATGGGAGGTGTTTTATCTCATGTGTGTGATAATGATACTCTTGTAGTACATGATCTGGGCATAATTAAGAAGAAGATAGTGTTGTTATGATATAAATTAGTATGTTTAGGATTGTTATAATCTGAATATACATTATAATAGCTGTTATTCATCCTATATGGGCAATTGATGAGGAGGGTGTAATATTTTCCAGGTGAGTATGGCGAAGTCTGCCTCAGCCTCCAGCTATGATTTATAATATCACTATGATTAATAGTATATTTAGGTTGATGGATGGTGACATGTGGTATAAAACTGATAGGGTTGCAATTTTGTCATGTTGATAGCATCAGGTCTGCTGTTCATGGGATGCCTTGTGTGACTTCAGGCACTCAGAAGTGAAATGGGGAAAGTCCTACTTTTGTGACAAGGGCGATTGTCATGAGGGTGGATGCTGCTGGATTAAAGATTTTTGTTATTCATTGTGCTCTTTGACCAGAGTATATTAGATTAATGATAATAGCCATTATAAGTAGGATTGATGTGGTGGACTGTTTTAGGAAATATTCGTTGGATGCTTCTGTAGCTTATGGGTTCATGTTTTTTATTAGAATGGGGATACCATTAACCAGTGTGAGCTTGTTATACAATTATATTTCCTGAGAAAATGGTCAGTAGAATGATGGTAAAAACAATGAGAGTTTATTAGCACAGGAAGGATATACAAAAATATTTTGGGGGTATGGGCCTGAAGCTTACTTAGAGAACTTTACTATATAGCATGTGGTGTAATGTGGTAGGTAGCATGGAGAATGTAAAAATATTAGGAAGAATTCAATTCCAGGAATAAGAGCATTGAAACCTCTATGATTTACTCTATCAAAGTAACTCTTTTGTCAGACATATTTCTTAAATTTGTGGTGGGTTGCCTGGTATGATGACAAGTAGTGAAAACTCTCGTATACATAGGGTTAATGTTAGTCGTAAAAAAAAAACTTTTTATAAGAGATGTATGCGTTGATCATATCAAAATTGTAGGTAGGAGGCTCAAATTCATAGAAAGGAGATTGTTAGATGTGTTTTAATGATGACTTGGGCTGTATATAATTCTGGCACCTAGGGATTGTCGAATGCTCCTAAAAATAGATTGCTGTGGAAATGTGTATTATAGGGAAATTGACATATTCTCTAGGAGGGACGGGGTGAATGGGCCTGCTACATTTTCTACATTGAAGACATATACAGGTTTTGATGCTACTTCTGTTAAATCAAGTGGGGCTTCATTGGATTTCTGCTACTGCGGAGATAATCAAATTCTGGGTAGGGGTCAGGAGAAAATTAGTCATAGGTGTTCTTGTGTAATAATTACTGTTGAACGTGTAAATGATCCATTTATCAGTAAGACTGAGAAGAGAATAACTGCTACATTACTTCATATGAGATGATTGTCTGTGCTATTGTTCCTAGAGCTCCAGTGAGTGAGTATTTTGAATGTGAAGTTCATCCAGATCTGAGGATGGAATAAATGGCTAGGTGTGATATGGCTAATAGAAATAATATGCCTACATTTATACTAATTAGTGGATAAGATATGGGAAGAGGAATTCATGTTGTGAGAGCCAGGGTTAAGGCTAGCATTGGGGTTAAGGCTAGCAAGAGAAGCCACCGCAATGAGAAGCCCGGGCACCGCAACAAAGAGTAGCCCCCGCTTGCCGCAACTAG